>NW_020174569.1:1577154-1645651 GCF_003031525.2 Neophocaena asiaeorientalis asiaeorientalis | reverse complement strand
GCCTTTCCCTCTGGAATTTTTTTTTTTTTTTTTTGTCTTATTATTTCTTGTCATCTCAGTGGTTGAGAAAGAATGGGTAAGAATGCAAACTGAGAAATTAAAGTTTTTTGTTTTGTTTTTTTGGTTTCTCTCTCTCACCATGTGGATGCCTGCATTCCAACCCTCAGGGTCTCGTTCCTGCCTTAAAGATCCCCTCTTTAGGGGCAGCCCCAGTATGTGAAAGGTGTCTTCCCTTGCTGCGGGTACCTTACTGGCATCTCAGTTTTGACCTTGGATTTATTCTTCATTGAAAGCTCATTGTACAGTTGATGGTTTCTGTAGAATTACCAAACCACGAAATAGTGAAATTCAGAACAATGAATTTTATGTAGCTTACATGTATAGAGAGACAACCAGATATACAGAAATGTAATTATTTTCATTTTATGAGCCTGTTAACATAATGATCACTTCTTAATCCATTTTGAGGATAGACGTCTCCTAGTATTTTATACACAAACATGGTCTCTGCTGGGAAGTGGTGAGAGGAGGGTTAGGACACATGTTCTGCGTGGCAGTCACTAGGCCCCACTTTTTTAGTGTCTTTAAACTTTTGTTTGCCCAAGTGGAAAATGAGGGATATGATAATACCTCCTGTGTAGAATCATTGTGAGGATAAATATGTTAATGTGCAGCTCTTGCCTTCACCACTGATCTCCTGGCCACTCTTTTTTTTTTTTTAACATCTTTATTGGAGTATAATTGCTTTACAATGGTGTGCTAGTTTTTGTTTTATAACAAAGTGAATCGGTTATACATATACATATATCCCAATATCTCCTCCCTCTTGCATCTCCCTCTGTCCCTCCCTCCCTATCCCACCCTCTAGGTGGTCACAAAGCACAGAGCTGATCTCCCTGTGCTATGCGGCTGCTTCCCACTAGCTATCTATTTTACGTTTGGTAGTGTATGTAAGTCCATGCCACTCTCTCACTTCGTCTCAGCTTACCCTTCCCCCTCCCCATGTCCTCAAGTCCATTCTCTACATCTGTGTCTTTATTCCTGTCCTGCCCCTAGGTTCTTCATAACCTTTTTTTTAGATTCCATATATATGTGTTAGCATACCGTATTTGTTTTTCTGTTTCTGTCTGACTTACTTCACTCTGTATGACAGACTCTAGGTCCATCTACCTCACTACAAATAACTCAATTTCGTTTCTTTTTGTGGCTGAGTAATATTCCATTGTATATATGTGCCACATCTTCTTTATCCATTCATCTGTTGATGGACACTTAGGTTGTTTCCACATCCTGGCTATTGTAAATAGAGCTTCAGTGAACCTTGTAGTACATGACTCAACCCAATCCAAAAATGGGCAGAAGACCTAAATAGACACTTCTCCAAAGAAGATATACAGATTGCTAACAAACACATGAAAGAATGCTCAACAACATTAATCATTAGAGAAATGCAAATCAAAACTGCAATGAGGTATCACCTCACACCAGTCAGAATGGCCATCATCAAAAGATCTACAAACAGGGCTTCCCTGGTGGTGCAGTGGTTGAGAGTCCGCCTGCTGATGCAGGGGACACGGGTTCGTGCCCCAGTCCGGGAGGATCCCACATGCCACGGAGCGGCTGGGCCTGTGAGCCATCACCGCTGAGCCTGTGCGTCCGGAGCCTGTGCTCCACAACAGGAGAGGCCACAACAGTGAGAGGTCCGCATACTGCAAAAATAAAAGAAAAAAAGAAAGAAAAAATCTACAAACAGTAAATGCTGGAGAGGGTGCGGAGAAAAGGAAACCCTCTTGCACTGTTGGTGGGAATGTAAATGGATACGGCCACTATGAAGAGCAGTATGGAGGTTCCTTAAAAAACTGGCCACTGTTTTTGCTCACACCACCCCTGTGCACTGGCCGCCAGGTCAGGTGAGCCTCTCACTTCTGGCTGTCCCCTGCCCATTCCCCCTGCCAGGGAAGCTGAGCCTCCAGACAGCCACCTGCCTGACTCATTTAGGTCTCTCTCCAAGTCATCAGGGAGGCCAGCTTAGCTAACAATGGACTCATTATCCTCCTATCCTGTTGATTTCACTTTTGTGCTGGAATTAGATTACATTCTTCCTCTGTATGTATTTATTGCTGTGTCTCCACCACTAGAAAGTAAGCCCCAGAAGGACAGGAACTTTTGCTGTTTATTCACGGTATGTCTGTAGTATCTGGGACAGTGCCTGGCATGAAATAGAACCAGAATAAGCATAATTTCAATGAATATAGGAGAAAGTGAAAAAATGCTTATGAATCCCTTAACAGACTGCTTGTCACATAGTAAGAACTCAAATTATGTTATCCATTACCTTTATTATCAATATGATTATTACAGATTGATGCCAACCTATGATAAATCACACGATGAATAGTGAGTGTGGAACAATTTCTACACCACAGTCCTGTTTATCTTTTCTGCACTATTCTGAGTTTTTCCTCCTGAGTAAAACCTTGAATCAATATATTTGACTGATTTATCTATTTTCTGAAATCAAATAGGAAAACATTTGTTTTGTTGCACAGAATGTGTACATCTGACACAGTGATTCTTTTTTATTTTTTTTCTTTTTTGCGGTATGCAGGCCTCTCACTGTTGTGGCCTCTCCGGTTGTGGAGCACAGGCTCTGGATGCGCAGGCTCAGCGGCCATGGCTCATGGGCCCAGCCGCTCCGAGGCATGTGGGATCTTCCCGGACCGGGGCACGAACCCGTGTCCCCTGCATCGGCAGGTAGACTCTCAACCACTGCATCACCAGGGAAGCCCTGACACAGTGATTCTTTTCCAGGATATATTGTAGCAGCTGTTTTCTAGTCATTCTCAGCTTTGTACTCATGATGTTGTGTCTGATTGATAAGTTTCATTGAAACTTTAGGTACTGGTTTGTGTTTCTTTTAACACTATTCTATCTATTGGCGTTATAACCTATATACATCTATATAGTTTACCTACCAATTATTTATTTTGCTACTCTGCTAGTTGTCATTTGTTGTACCTATCATTAACCTGATTTTCACAAAACTGTAAGTTCCATGAGAAAAGGGAGTGTTTCTGGGCATTCCTAGTACTTATATTATAGGTGTTCAATATATGTTTGTTAACAAAATATTTATTTATGAAATCATCTTGGTAGTTAAAATTAGATTACCCCTTAATTTTCCCAACAAGTCCTTCAATATGGCCAAAAAATGCCTTGCTTCAATCACTTATTTGGCTTTTTAAGAAATTTATATTATGGAGTGATTTTATGGGGTTTATGCAACTTTATGTTCCTTGAGTCTGGATTCCCTCCCCAACTACTGTGGTATTGTTTCTAGTTATAATTTCTCATCAGATTTCAAAATTAAAATTGCCATAATTTATATCTGATTAATTAACCTGTTATATCCAAGAGTTTTCAGTCCAAAAAAATTGTTAATATAAAGTACTGATGTTTACTCTTCCTCTTTCCTTCATTGTGAGAAACAGTGCTTTAGTCATATGTTTTGTTTTGTTATCCAGTTAGTTTGTGGCTATTGCAAAAGCCTAGGTGAAACTTGCAATGTGTTAAGTGGGCAAAGTGTGCTTTAGGTTCTCCTCGTCCTCCCCTAAGGAAGTAGTCACTTCATCTTACCTCTCCTCTATCAAAGCCAGCTGTGAATCAAATTATTTTAGAAATCATTCACTTCAATACAAAAATGACAGCTAGGGGCTTCCCTGGTGGCGCAGTGGTTTAGAGTCCGCCTGCCGATGCAGGGGACGTGGGTTCGTGCCCCAGTCCGGGAGGATCCCACATGCCGCGGAGCGGCTGGGCTGAGCCTGTGCATCCGGAGCCTGTGCTCCGCAATGGGAGAGGCCATGGCAGAAAATGACAGCTAGCCTAAAATTACACTTCTTTGCAAATTTGAATTTTTAATGACCTAAGGTCAGTGGAATTTCAGTCATAATGAAATAGCCATTGGGTCTTCAGTGCATCCCTGCTACACCCCCTAGTCCTATTCCAATCTTGCTTAAATATTTTAAACAGTGCTACCTGCATCACGTGCTCATTATTTCTCTGCTCTCCATATTTGCCTTCCCAACCTGCTGCCCTAGTCTCTGCACATCATAACCTCTCATGTTGTTGTCACCTTGGAAAGTCTTCTCCTGCACTCTACTTGACCAAATCTCTCATATTAAGGATCTCCTCAAGAGACATCTTGGCCATGCTGCTTTGCCTGGCCACCCAGTTCAAAGTTCATTCGCTTTACCTTTCAGCTCCCATAAACCTTTATTTAATAGTTCTCTTTGAGGCAAGTGTTTTCTTCCCTGCTCTACAGTTTCTGTGCACAGATCTGTCTTTCCAATTACACCGTGATACCAAAGGTAGAGAATGTTTTAGATTGTGAATATGCAGTCCCCAGATGGAATCAGAGCTTGCCATGTATTCAGTCCTTAGCTGTGACCTTGCATTTAATTCTACTTTGGGAAGGGATAAGGGAGTGAGATAGGAGAAGTGAAAAAATTTCTGTGTAATAACGCCTTGGACTCCAAAGAAAACAACCACACCTTTCCCTCATGTATGCATAATGAGGAAGGCAAAGGGCACCCTTAGATTGAGACGAAGGTCATTTTATTTTTTATTTTTTGACACTTCTCTTCCCAGGGAACCTCTTGAAGCCTACAGAAAGGGTAAAATCATGCTGAGTAAGTAAGCATGGGGTTTATATTAGCTTTTCTTTTATGAAATTGGAGCTACCAAGATACAAACTAGAATAGAGGTTTTTTTTCACTCTTCTCTAAAGAGAGGGTATATAAAATTGTCCAGTGATTCACAATTCTGCCAGTTCTAGGTTAACCAGTCACTGGGGTCTAAGGTTGCCCTCTCTCTCCCCAGAGCGGACCCCAAGACAAGGTTTCATGAGACAATG
Organism: Neophocaena asiaeorientalis asiaeorientalis; assembly: GCF_003031525.2. Taxonomy (NCBI): domain Eukaryota; kingdom Metazoa; phylum Chordata; class Mammalia; order Artiodactyla; family Phocoenidae; genus Neophocaena; species Neophocaena asiaeorientalis. The sequence goes on along the minus strand of NW_020174569.1, from coordinate 1,640,739 downwards.
GTTTATCAGAAGGTACTCCCAGGAGTGAGGAAATGGCACAGGACAAGACAAGTAAGGATGGAGATAAAACAACGTGTCGTGGAAAGTACATTGGACTCAGTCTCGCAGGGGGCTCTGGTGATGATGAAGATCACACTTAAAGCTGTCCTCTCCAGGCGTGATATCTATATGTCCTCATTAAGATCTGACCCCAAGGGTGCATCTCTTCCTGGATGCAGGCAAAGCCGAATCCAGAGGCTTGGGGGCAGCCCTCCTCTAGGGATCCACAGGTGCTTGCTGCTGGGAGTGAGGGCACTTCAGAGCCAGTGCACACGCTGGTGAAGGGATCGGTACATCAGCATGGTTGTCGGGGGAGCAGTGGCATAGCTGCAATCCCAGCCTGCACTCCACATTGGTTTCTGCTGAGAATCCTGGCCCAAGAGGGAGAGCTGATAGGGGCATTGCACTCCAAGTGCAGGCAATAAGACGGTGCAATGTCTGTTGAGGGTTTACAAACAAAAGTAAAATAAAACTGGCTACAAGTCAGTCTGCTTTTTAGTATCACCAGCAATTCTGAATAATGTCACCGATAAAATACTTCCAACCCCCTTTCCCCTCATCCCGTGTACATTATCTTGGTGTGCTGCCATCCTGGCCCACTCTTAGATACTTAAATATATAAAATTTTAATCTCTACCATGCCTAAAACATAATACTTGGACAAGATATGTATTTTTTTCTAAATGTCAGTCCTTATCCCTATAATTACAAATGATTTGGTGATTTTTTTTTTTTTTTTTTTTTTTTTTTTGCGGTACGCGGGCCTCTCACTGTTGTGGCCTCTCCCGTTGCGGAGCGCAGGCTCCGGACGTGCAGGCTCAGCGGCCATGGCTCACGGGCCCAGCTGCTCCGTGGCATGTGGGATCTTCCCGGACCGGGGCACGAACCCACGGCCCCTGCATCGGCAGGCAGACTCTTAACCACTGCGCCACCAGGGAAGCCCTGGTGATCTTTTTAAACCACGTGAAAATAAAACAAAAAAACAAGAAAAAAATTTTCTGTACCTATGAGGCACAGATATGTCTTTCTAAAGCTGAATCATCACAGGCATATAGTGGGTGGAGCAGCAGAGGGGCAGGACCATTTGACAGTGCAGGGATGTTAACCCAGCATTTTAATTCATCCATTTCACAAACGTTTCTTGAACAACTGCTGGGTGCTGATTGCTGTGCACATCTTGTAATAAATGATTATGTAAGGATAAATTATTGTATAAATATGTAGAAGATACACACGCATACATAAAATATATCTTATGTATACGCACAGCAGCTATGTACCTGTCTCTCTGAACTGTGGTTCCTTTCCTTATTTGACTTAAGTCACTGCCGTGTCTCTCAATATAGCCTGCTATATTTATCTCCATTATACCAAACTCTTCTAAAGAGAGACATGTCTTGCCTTTGGAATAACTTTTCTTCCTTCCTTATTAACCAGAGCACTACTGCAGTTCATTTCAGTATCCTGAGCAAGACAGAAAGACCTAATTCACTACAGAAGCCTAATGCATAGTTAAATTCTACAGATTATTTGCTAGTGAGTCAGCCTGTTTACCAAGATAATTCAACTTGCAAATTAGTCATGTAGAAAGATTTAGTTGGCGAGGATAGAGTAGGCACATTTGCCCCTAAAAATAGACACACTATGCTTGTTCCTGAAGCAGTACAGTAGCACCACACATAAGAGACACAGTGAGGCAGCGAGAGACGTTTTTTTTCTTTTTTACTTATCCAAATGATCAATTCCTTTCCCTGATAGAGCTTGGAGCACATTGCCAAGCATTTGTGCCAGCTTTTTTCTACACTGGAAAATAACCCCTGGCCCATGCTAATGAATCAGGCAATAGCAGTACCAATTGGTCTGGTTCTTCTTTTGCTTTTTGCATTGCTAACATTTCCTCCTTCCAGCTTGGGAGTTGCAGCTGCAGGGCTAGAGCTGTAGCATATTTTTGGCTCTTGTCTCTTGAAAATGGCATCATGGAGCTAGAGAAGTGAAGTGCCGTACTAGCTTACATATATGAGGAGTGGAAGGTATTTAGAGCCTGAGTAGGAATATTTGAAATCCTTTGTAGAAATGTAATGTGTTGGGCTATGAGGTTGGAACAGTATCCCCTATCAGGTATATTCAGTGATATTTCTTTCAGAGTTGCAAGGTGAATCTAAAGCTTGATGGACATTTGTACCAACCATTCTTTCTGGAGAGAGACATTTGCTCTTAGTATACTCTTGGCTATCCTCCAGTTGCATCACTGCAAAATGTTAGCTTCCTTGTGTCTTGGAGATGAGCTAAAATGTTTTCCCTTTAGATTATTCTACTTTTAGACTTTAAGTTTGCAAATGTAGTAAGAAGTTAAATCAATGCACAAATAGCTAACAACAGAGTACAATTAGTAAATGGATTAGTTATATCCAGTCTGTCCACTGGTGTTGCTGAATCACATCCTAATGTCGAACAGAATGTAATAATTCAGTCTAGAGATACTTCAGAATGAGGTGCTGAGAAATACAGAGCCCCCACGTGTATTTGACAAGCTGTTTGTAATGGGAGAAGGTTCTTGACTAAAAGGACCGGTATTTTATGGGGAAAGACACTGCACATAGACACGACCTTATGTAGCACTCAGGAAGACGTTGCCTTTATTAGAGTATAGCATGACTTCTCAGAATAAACCAGTGCTAGAACTCATTAATGAGGCTTCTTCAGCAAATTACTCCTACTGTGGATATGCTTGCATATTGCTGGACTGAAATACGAAAATTTGCATGTGTTTTTCCAGCTGTGCTTGTTTGTTTAATTTAAAAGATCAGCTGCAAAAGAAATTCTGATCTTATTCGTAAAGTACAAGAATGGCCCCAGTTTCCTCATCACATTTGAAGACTGATTTGTTTCACACAGTAACTTCCTGTCACTTGTTGCCTCCACTTTACCCAGTATGCCATTTGAAATTTGGAGAACCCATTCTATGTGCAAACTGTGGGTGGATTTGAGTACAAGTCATAAAGAAATACTGTAATTGCTAAAGAAATGGAGGCATAATCATTGTCTTCTAGCAACTTGCCATTTTTCTGGAGTGGCAACATACACTATATACGGTTTGAACAACTGGAAGCCTGTCAAAGCTATGAAATAGAATACAAACAACATCTAATGTTTATTGAGATTTGCCATATGCTCTGGAATAGGCTAAGGTTAGATACCTTATCACATTTAATCCTCTCACCCCAGTTGAGATATTTGAAGCCCAACGGGGTTAAATATCTTGCTTTAAGATTCCAGGGCCAATAGCCCATATAGTTACCATTATTCAGTATGGTCATGTTTCTATATAACTGCTTTGGAATGAGGAGTAATTCATCTGAGGTTATTTCTCATAGAGGTAAGTTTAGAAGAACTGAAAAAGGCACACTTCTAGGCACTGAAGATAGAAAAACGACTAAGTAATCTGCCCAATCTTAAGCAGCTTTCCATGGGAGTGGTAAAGACACAAATCAAGCAATATTACATTCTATCATCAACATTACGCAGGAGTGCCTGGTGGGGGTCTGTGTGCAACTATGATGAACACAGAGGAGCACACAAAACCCAGAGGAGATCCCATTCTCCTTCCTGCAGGTGCAGATGCAGTGAGCTTGTGTCAAGAACTCGGATCTGAGCTAGTGCTTTCCCCATGAAACCAACTGGCTAGAGGACACTTTCTGTGGTTTCCCTGGAAACCTAGGGCATTATAGGGAAATATGTTGGGTTGACCTGGAAAGTATGGAACACTGTAGTAGGTGAATGTGTCCATTTTTCTTTCTTTCTTTTTTCCACTCTATGAACTCCACTTGGGGTCCCCTCTTTATAGATATTATATATACATTTATATAATTCGATATATATTTTATGTATAAATGATGTGCAGTATTATACATACCATATAGTATTATATAGTAGTAAGTAATATAAATAACATTATATATACTATATTTAGAAGGAAATGCCATTTGCTTTGCTTTCTGGACTACTATAAATGTAACATGTATGTAATTCAGTTTATACACAAGCAAGAAACATATATCCCTTAATGTTAAACCTATTTCTAATCCCCATTCCATTAGAATGCCTGAAGTATTCATCCAGGACTAAAAACTTCAGCAGTTTTTTGAAACCTGAATCTCATATCAGTTTCTATTTATCTCTGTGAGAAGAGCAACCTCTCAAGTAGTGAAAAGAAAAGGCTTGGGGTATTAGAGATGTATTCATGGATGCGTTTTCTGTGAGCTGGCCCAGTTTGAAGAAAACTGTGATCTCTGGCCTTAACTACTGAAATCCTGGGTGCACAGAATGCAGAGTGGAGCCTGAGAAGGCCTTGTCTGGCAAGGATAGGCTCTGTGACAAGAAGTGACCAGCTTTAGGAAGAGAGAGAAGAAGGAAAAGAGCCCTAGAATAAGGCTGAAGGATTCAGAGAGGTCAGGCGGGAACACTGTAGATGTTCTAGAAGAAACTGAATTATGTAAATACTGTTCGATAGGTCATGTTCTACCACATTCATAAGGCATGAATTTGAGAGGTGTGAGTCCAAAATCAGGAAGTCCAGGGAGGCTTTTTCGGTGACTTGGTCATGAGGGAATGTGGTCCTCCATCACTGCATTGGCAACAGGGTCATAAAGCCGTGTGCTTCTCAGTACAAGAAAGCCTTGGTCTGAGAACCAGGATGGGCTCCTCTACTCCAAGCCCACTCTCAAGCCCCTAAGACTTGTTCCTATCTCCTGTGTTCAGGACAACTATTTTTTTTTTTTTCTTTTTTTAATTTATTTATTCATTTTATTTATTTTTGGCTGTGTTGGGTCTTTGTTTCTGTTCTACTCCAAGCCCACTCTCAAGCCCCTAAGACTTGTTCCTATCTCCTGTGTTCAGGACAACTATTTTTTAATAAGCCTTTAAATATTTCCCAGCATTACCATGAATGCAAATGGAAATTTATGGTGACCTTAGAAAGTTTTACAAAACAAGTTAGTTATTTTGAAGGCAACCGTAGCTATACTTCACAGGTCATAGAAAATGCAAGCCAAGTTATTAAACTGTGAGTAAAGGGTGTTGTGAGTAAAAACAACTGACGTTCAAGACAGCTGATTCCCAGGTTGTGCTAAGTCATGCTGCCCTGGTCCACATTTCAGAGCCCAAACTCTTACTACCATGTGGGTCTAATGAGATGAAGTGTGCATAATTCCACATTCAAAAAATGAAGAGAAATTTGGAAAAAATGCACAGCAGACAGAAATACTTGCATCTCAGAAATGCGTTCAAGAAATGTCTGGTAAAACACAAAGGAAATCTTGGCTTAGCTAAAAATTAAGGGACTCATATTTTTAGGAAGGTGCAGCCGCTCTTCCTCATGAGTGACACTCCCACTAGAGCTAAGTATAGTAACTCACTGCATTGTCCACATAAAATAAAATTTTATATTGCAGGATGAATTTCAATAAAAGCATTGTATTCTCTCCCTTACTGGGTCTTGAAGTATTGGGGCCCAGAGTGACCAAATCAGAATTTATGTAACCCATACTCAGACGTTACTCTTCAGATACTTATCTGTGTGTCTGCCATCGATAGATAGACAAATTACACATACAGATTTATTTTACCTATAATTTGGGATTATCTTGTCTTCTCCTTACCACCCATAAATAGCTAGTTGTTCTCTCTTTCAGGTGTGGAGAGGATATTTTTACGACTAGGCAGTTTCTTTTCCAGTGTTTAGACACTAAATCCTTGTTTTATCTACTTTTTTCTTTCAAATTATTCCTACATATATAACACATAATTTGTCTGTCTTTATGTGTTAAATAAATTTTACCCCCATCCATAGAACCATGAACTAAATTTGAAATTAATCATTTTTCTACTTATTGTTGATTAGAAAAATATGGGAAAAAATCAAGAGTCTTTAAATCTCTAAGTAATTTGTTTCTGTGAGTCATTTTTCTCCCTTTTCCACACTAATTTATGTACACCCAATACCTATCAGTAATGACTGGGAAACTAATGTTTGCTGAGTACTTGTATACATGTAAAATATACTCTTCTAGGTCCTTTACATGCATTGTTGATTTCATTTAGTCCAGAGCAACTTATTTGACAGGTGAGGAAAATGAAGCTCAAAAATTTTAAGTGATTTACCCAGGATCACAGAGCTACTGATTAATTGTCAGAGCTCACACTTGAACTCAGTGCTTGCTTTCTCTCTCTTTTTCTCAATCTCCATGCGTGTGTGTGTGTTTGTATGTGTGTGTATCTCTCTCTCTCTCTCTCTCGTTCGACTTCAGTATGGTGATGAGATGGAAACCAAAAGTTAAGAATGTTTTATTATGCATTAAGTTGCTTTATTTTCTTACTTACTTAGTTTTTAAAGAATCTTATGGTAGAATTCAATACGTTATTCCCTACTGAATTTTTCCGATGACAGAGATTGTTAAACCAAAAGATATGTGTGTATATGTGTGTGTACGTACAAGAACTAACACACAATTTATCTCCTTTAATCAATTATTTAAATTCTTATTTAATTTTTGAGAGAGTATAACTGAAGTTCAGAGAGATTATTCACTACTCCAAAGATGACCGAGTAAGTAAAGGACGTAGGTGGGCATTTGAACAAAAGTCTCTTGAATTCAGTGCTCTTTCTAATACTCCACATCTTCCCATGTGTGTCAGGACTTTATTACCACTTAATCTAATATGTACATTAGAAGTACATCACTCCTAAGCATGTATGATTATGATGGAGGTGATTCCGATTATTACTCAAGCAAATGGTGAAACTCTAAATGTTACATGGACTTTATAAAATTGTATAGTCAATGCAGTGTAGAGCTAGAGGGTCTTACAGCTAGAGGTTCTTAGAGGAGCAGTACGTATCCTTGTGACTTGGGTAACTGGTCTCTTCATGTTTCTGTTTCCATAAGTTAATTTCATTAACTTTATGATTTTACAGACTAATACGAAAGCTCACATCCTCCACCTGTCTTCCCATCGTCTAGTTATCAATAATCCAAAGCAAACAACAACTAATAATCTCATAGTTTTAATTTTTGTAATTTTAAAGGAAACATGATGAAAAGATATCTTGAGATGGAAAGTTGCAGGAGAAGGCAACCTAGAGTGTGGAGAGAGGGTATGAGAATAAAGATAGTTAGGAGAATCTGGCAAAGAAGTAGCCCAAGTGTGATGGGAATTGCAGCAGCTCCCAAGGTAGATCTTCAAACAGAAATTCTCATTTAAAGTTATCAGGCAATTTAAATTTAGCTTATCTGATAAATCTCTTAATCCCTTGTGTATTTCCGTAAATTTGCAAAATCCTTGTCCTTGAAAAATATGGTTCAATGTTAATGCCCTACTGGGAGAAGCTGTACCAATATTGACATTTGCATTACAAACTTCAGACTTGGGGATATCAATTTTTAGTATGACCTGGCACAACTGGTTTCTAGTAATAGTGTACATATCCATCTAGACAATAAAATGAAACCAGATAAATAAACCTGCACTTAATATCAGTAAGAAATAAATGTAGGAAAAAGTCACCAAAAAATACAAAATAATAGTATCCATCACCATCAAATCCTGAGAACACGTACTAATGGAAACCATTAAGAATAGTCAATATCATGTCATTAAAATGTCTAGGAGTGGAAGAGCTTCAAGATGGCAGAAGAGTAAGACGTGGAGATCACCTTCCTCCCCACAACTACATCAGAAATACATCTACATGTGGAACTGCTCCTATAGAACACCTACTGAATGCTGGCAGAAGACCTCAGACATCCCAAAAGGCAAGAAACTCCCCACGTACCGGGGTAGGGCAAAAGAAAAAAGAATAAACAGAGACAAAAGAATACGGACAGGACCTGCACCAGTGCGAGGGAGCTGTGAAGGAGGAAAGGTTTCCACACACTAAGAAGCCCCTTCATTGGCAGAGACAGGGGTGGGCAGGGGGAAGCTTCAGAGCCATGGAGGAGAGTGCAGCAACAGGGGTGCAGAGGTCAAAGAAGAGAGATTCCCGCACAGAGGATCGGTGCCGACCAGCACTCACCAGCCCGAAAGGCTTGTCTGCTCCCCCACCGGGGCAGGCGGGGCTGGGAGCTGAGACTCGGACTTAGGAGCTCGGATCCCAGGGAGAGGACTGGGGTTGGCTGCGTGAACACAGCCTGAAGGGGGCTAGCAAGCCACAACTAGCCAGGAGGGAGTCCGCGAAAAAGTCTGGAGCTGCAGAAGAGGCAAGAGACTTTTTCTTGCCCCTTTGTTTCCTGGTGTGCCAGGAGAGGGGATTAAGAGCGCAGTTTAAAGGAGCTACAGAGATGGGCGCGAGCTGAGGCTATCAGCGCGGACCACAGAGACGGGCACGAGACACTAAGTCTACTGCTGCTGCCACCAAGAAGCCTGTGTGCAAGCACAGGTCAGTCTCCACACCTCCACTCCCGGGAGCCTTTGCAGCCCGCCACTGCCAGGGTCCTGGGATCCAGGGACAACTTCCCTGGGAGAACGCATGTCATGCCTGAGGCTGGTGCAATGTCATACCGGCCTCTGCCACCGCAGGCTTGCCCCGCATTCCGTACCCTTCCCTCCCCACAGCCTGAGTGAGCCAGAGCCCCCGAATCAGCTGCTCCTTTAACCCCGTCCTGTCTGGGCGAAGAACAGACGCCCTCAGGTGACCTACACACAGAGGCAGGGCCAAATCCAAAGGTGAAAGCAGGAGCTGTGTGAACAAAGAAGAGAAAGGGAAATCTCTCCCAGCAGCCACAGAAGCGCTGGATTAAATCTCCACAATCAACTTGATGTACCCTGCATCTGGAATACCTGAATAGACATCAAATCATCCCAAATTGAGGAGGTGGACTTGGAAGCAACGATATATATTTTTTTCCCTTTTTCTCTTTTTGTGAGTGTGTATGTGTACACATCTGTGTGTGATTTTGCCTGTATAACTATGCTTTTACCATTTGTCCTAGGGTTCTGTCTATCCGTTTTTTGTTTTTGCGGGTGTTTTTAGTATAGTTTTTAGTGCTTGTTATCATTGGTGGATTTCTTTTTTGGTTTGGTTGCTCTCTTCTTTCTTTCTTTAATTACTCAAAAAAAATTTAATAATTATTTTTTTATTTTTTATTTTAATAATATTATTTTATCTTCTTCTTTCTTTCTTTCTTTTTTATCTCCTTTTTATTCTGAGCCATGTGGATTACAGGCTCTTGGTCATCCAGCCAGGCATCAGGGCTGTGCCTCTGAGGTGGGAGAACCAACTTCAGGACACTGGTCCATGAGAGACCTCCCAGCTCCGTGTAATACCAAATGGTGAAAATCTCCCAGAGATCTCCATCTCAACACCAAGACCCAGATCCACTCAATGACCAGCAAGCTACAATGCTGTACACCCTATGCCAAACAACTAGCAGGACAGGAACACAACCCCACCCATTAGCAGAGAGGGTATCTAAAATCATAACAAGGCTGCAGACACCCCAAAACACACAACCAGCCGTGGACCTGCCCACCAAAAAGACAAGATCCAGCCTCATCCTCCAGAACACAGGCACTGGTCCCCTCCACCAGGAAGCCTACACAACCCACTGAACCAACCTTAGCCACTGGGGGCAGACACCGAAAACAGTGGGAACTACGAAACTGCAGGCTGTGAAAAGAAGACCCCAAACACAGTAAGGTCAGCAAAATGAGAAGACACAGAAGCACACAGCACATGAAGGAGCAAGGTAAAAAGCGACCAGACCTAACAGATGAAGAGGAAATAGGCAGTCTACCTGAAAAAGAATTCAGAATGATAGTAAAGATGATCCATATGGACAGATCATCCAAAATGAAAATAAATAAGGAAACACAAGCTTTAAATGATACATTAAACAAGATGGACTTAATTGATATTTATAGGATTTTCTATCCAAAAACAACAGAATACACTTTCTTCTCAAGTTCTCATGGAATATTCTCCAGGATATATCATATCTTGGGTCTCAAATCAAGCCTTGGTAAATTTAAGAAAATTGAAATTGTATCAAGTATCTTTTCCAACCACAATGCCATGAGACTAGATATCAATTACAGGAAAATATCTGTAAAAAAACACAAACACATGGAGCCTAAACCATACACTACTAAATAACCAAGAGATCACTGAAGAAATCAAGTAGGAAACCAAAAAATACCTAGAAACAAATGATGATGAAAACACGACCCAATACCTATGGGATGCAGCAAAAGCAGTTCTGAGAGTGAAGTTTACAGCAATACAATCCTACCTCAAGAAACAAGAAACATCTCAAATAAACAACCTAACCTTGCACCTAAAGCAATTAGAGAAAAAAGAACAAAAAAACCCCAAAGTTAGCAGAAGGAAGAAATCATAAAAATCAGATCAGAAATAAATGAAAAAAACATGAAGGAAATGATAGCAAAGATCAATAAAACTAAAAGCTGGTTCTTTGAGAAGATAAACAAAATTGATAAACCATTAGCCAGACTCATCAAGAAAAAAAAGAAAACTCAAATCAATAGAATTAGAAATGAAAAAGGAGAAGTAACAACTGACACTGCAGAAATACAAAGGATTATGAGAGATTACTACAAGCAACTATATGCCAATAAAATGGAGAACCTGGAAGAAATGGACAAATTCTTAGAAAAGCACAACCTTCCGAGACTGAATCAGGAAGAAATAGAAAATGTTAACAGATCAGTCACACGTGGTGAAATTGAAACTGTGATTAAAAATCTTCCAACAAACAAAAGCCTAGGACCAGATGGCTTCACAGGCGAATTCTATCAAACATTTAGAGAAGAGCTAACGCCTATCCTTCGCAAACTCTTCCAAAATATAGCAGGGGGAGGAACACTCCCAAACTCATTTTATGAGGCCACCATCACGCTGATACCAAAAGCAGAGAAAAATGTCACAAAGAAAGAAAACCACTGGCCAATATCACTGGTGAACATAGATGCAAAAATCCTCAGCAAAATACTAGCAAACAGAATCTGACAGCACATTAAAAGCATCGTAAACCATTATCAAGTGAGTTTTACCCCAGGAATGCAAGGATTCTTCAATATACACAAATCAATCAATGTGATACAGCATATTAACAAATTGAAGGAGAGAAACCATATGATCATCCCAACAGATACAGAGAAAGCTTTTGACAAAAGTTGATGTGCAATTATGATGAAAACCCTCCAGAAAGTAGGCATAGAGGGAACTTACCTCAACATATTAAAGGCCATAGATGACAAACCCACAGCCAACATCGTCCTTAATGGTGAAAAACTGAAACCGTTTCCACTAAGATCAGGAACAAGACAAGGTTGCCCCCTCTCACCACTATTATTCAATATAGTTTTGGCAATTTTAGCCAAAGCAAGCAGAGAAGAAAAATAAAAGAAATCCAAATCAGAAAAGAAGTAAAGCTGTCACTGTTTGCAGATGGCATGATACTATACATAAATAATCCTAAAGATGCTACCAGAAAACTACTAGAGCTAATCAATGAATTTGGTAAAGTAGCAGGATACAAAAATAATGCACAGAAATCTCTTGCATTCCTATACACTAATGATGAAAAATCGGAAAGTGAAATTAAGAAAACACTCCCATTTACCATTGGAACAAAAAGAGTAAAATATCTAGGAATAAACCTACGTAAGGAGATAAAAGACCTGTATGAAGAAAATCATAAGACACTGATGAAAGAAATTAAAGATAATACAAACAGATGGAGAGATAGACCATGTCCTTGGATTGGAAGAATCAACATAGTGAAAATGACTGTACTATCTGAAGCAATCTACAGATTCAGTGCAATCCCTATCAAACTACCACTGGCATTTTTCACAGAACTCAAACAATAATTTCATTAAATTGATACAGCCACTATGGAGAACAGTATGGAGGTTCCTTTAAAAACTAAACATAGAACTACCATATGACCCAGCAATCCCACTATTGGGCATATACACTGAGAAAACCATAATTCAAAAAGAGTCATGTAGCACAATGTTCATTGCATCTCTATTTAAAATGGCCAGGGCATAGAAGCAAACTAAGTGTCCATCAACAGATGAATGGATAAAGAAGATATGGCACATATATACAATGGAATATTACTCAGCCATAAAAAGAAACGAAATTGAGTTCTTTTTAGTGAGTTAGATGGACCTAGAGTCTGTCATACAGAATGAAGTAAGTCAGAAAGAGAAAAACAAATACCGTATGCTAACATATATATATGGAATGTAAAAATCAAACAAAAAATATGGTCATGAAGAACCTAGGAGCCAGACGGGAGTAAAGACACAGACCTACTAGAGAATAGAGTTGAGGATACATGGAGGGGGAAGGGTAAGCTGGGACAAAGTGAGAGAGTTGCATGGACATATATACACTACCAAATGTAAAATAGACAGCTAGTAGGAAGCAGCCACATAGCATAGGGAGATCAGCTTGGTGCTTTGTGACCACCTGGAAGGGTGGGATAGGGAGGGTGGGAGGGCAGGAGATGCAAGAGGGAAGAGATATGGGGATATATGTATAACTGATTAACTTTGTTATAAAGAAGAAACAAACACAGCATTTTAAAGCAACTTTACTCCAATAAAGATGTTAAAAACAAATGTCTAGGATTAAAGGAAATACTAAACACACACACAGGCAGACCATAGAGGCTAGACACTTCCAGGAACAGGAAGTAAAATTATTTTCTGTACAGGAATGTTGAAGGGTTTTAAAATATCTTTCACTGAAGTGTAATTTAAAAGCCCACTTTCCCAGAGAGTTTAAGGGGAAAAAAGTTCATTTTAGCACAAGTTTGTTATACTATTCTGAGCCACTATGTAAGTATGTGTATCTACCTATCTATCTATCTACTAAAACAAAATAATGTGAAAAATCTAGATGCCCAACAATAGGGGATTGACTAAATTATAGTATTTGGTGCATGTAACTTTTAAAGTATGATAAAGATTCATATTTACAGAGGAGAAAGGACATTCATAATATACTGCTCTGAGATGAATAGCAGGCTTTGGAATTCTCTACCTATTGTGAGTTTTGCGAGTTATTTTTGTAGCCATAGAAAAAATGTCTGGAAGTAAATACACTGAAATGATAAAAGGCTATGAACGTCAGGTGCTCTTAAAATTGTGTAATAATTTAAATAAAAATGTTGCTGAATTTGATTACTTTTTGATGGCAGTATTGAAAGTAACTCAGCTTAGAATTAGTTTTAATAGATATAAACTTCCCATAAGCTGCTGTCATGCCACCATTGTCAATATAATAAAATGGTCAAAAAATTCATTGCCTGTTTTTTGGATTTTAAAAAATGTTTCAAATGTGTTCTCTGAAGGCACTAAAACAAAAACAAAAACCCAAAACCTATTACACCTCCCCTCCCTCCAAAAAAGCCTGAAATTGATGGGAATACAGAGAAAGATTTAAGGAAAATAGAATTTTTGGTTATGGAGCAGCAAGAGAGACCTGACGGGTGGTAGGTAAAGGGAGAGGAAGGATTATTACGATTTTTTAGATGTTAGGGTTTGTAGATACTATGTTTTCAACATTAAATACTCTTTTAGCACTCACCAAATTCATCAAGGTAATAAGGAAAAAGAAGTCTTTGGATCACGTTCTCTATGTCATTTGGTTATTATTCATCTAAACATAAGTTACAAACACAAGAAGTCTCCTCACTCTCTGAAGTCCTCTCCTTTTTTTGCAACATTCTTAGGGGAAGCAAGACTTAATTGCAATTGAGTATTTGTCACTAAGCTAGGTGCTTGGAGCCAAGAGATGGAGTTAGAAAAGCAGAACCATTTTTCTCTTTCCTGGGACTTAATGTGATGTCATCTACTTCCTTAAGTGGTGAATTTGTTTCAATTGTCTAGCAATTCTTTCTCTCTCAGAAAGTGCCAGTGAGCGGTGAGTTAGGGGAAGCTTCACACGGTTCTGCTAAACATTTGATTCAGGGCAGGCTCTGTGAGAGATGTGCTTCTCATTATTAAGAGATGTATTGCTGGAACATGCCAAGATTAAAATTTATCATGCTGTGAGTCTAGATCTATGGATTAGCTGCACCTAAGAAAGAAAGAAACTGGAGCCAAACTCCTAAGAAAGATAAATTATTACTTGATTTCACTAAAGCACATTTATTGATCTTGCCAGATTTTTCTTTCCTTTTTTTGAATCGCTATTTTAATTTGATGTTAAGTTCACAGAGTAACTTTTCTGGGGATGAACTGCACTGAAAATATATCATTCTATTCTGTGTGCCACTTCAAACTCAGTACATAATTGGAAACCGAGGGGAAAAAAATTAAAGAGCATTTGTTCTCTCACTTTGTTGTCTGTATTACTTATGAGGAAGGATAATTAATCTGGAGAATACCATATCAGTATCATTCAGTCCTTCTCACAGTTAAAAAGATGAATGTGAAATCCTAAAGTTTGATTGTGTTTCACTGAATATGTTGTTATGAATTGTTTCAAGCTTTCAATGAAGTTAATTTCTCCTTACATTAGAGAAATACAGAAGTTTTCATAAGTTGTTCAGTCTTACTACAAAATGAGGAAATCCTCATGAGCCTATATAAAAGACTAATTTTACGAATCAAGTTTATATTTGATTCTTAATAGTGAGAGGGTACTGCTATTGCAAAATGAAAAAATGTCACCTTAAAAAGAATATAGTTTTCAAGAATCTGCTTCCAAAACTCTCATACATACATGTTTTATATTCCGATACTTAAGTATCATCAGTCAAACCCAAATAATAGACCCTGCTGGGACAGGCTTCACTAAGCCTAGCCTTCCCCTGTTCTATATAGAGAGCTTTATATATGTGGAGCTGTTCTACATATATTATAAATGGAGCTTTTCCCTATTGTTCTCTCTCTCTCATGCTCACTATATGTGTGTGTGTGTGTGTGTGTGTGTGTGTATAAACACACAACATATATACATATATAATATATATGCTAAATTCTTGATAACATTTTTATAAAATGCTACATAGAATGATGATTTATACAAAATAATAAAGGCTTTGTTCAGCATAATTCAAACCACAGACTGAGAATAGGACCATCCATATGTTTTTTTACAATAAAATTGAGGAAATCAAGTAACCATAAAATATAAGGATAGATATATGTATATACATATATATTTATATATATCCCTATACATACATGTATATACATAACATAAAAATAATATAGAGAGTTTTGACATTCAGTCCCAATTCTTCCTCACTAAGGAAATTATAATCATTCTTTGCAAATATATGTCTTGCATTCTCTGGGTTTCTTCTTTATTTTATTCATGTTCAGCAAGTCTTTTCTATGGCATTCTTATCTCGTTCTGTTCTTATACCCATTATAAAGCATGCATCATCATCTGCATCTCTGCACTGTGAATTATCAAATGCTCAAAATTCACTTTAGGTACAGTCTTTATAAGTTAGTTTATGCAGACTTGCTGTTCCTCGCAATGTGATTAATGCCAGCTTCACTTATTATCCATAATATGATGTATTTATTCATTCATTGTAAGAATTTTTGAGATCATCAGTGTCCTAGGAACCATTCTTTGTATTGAAGATAGATCAGTGAACAAGAGAAATAATATTTATATCTGGTTGGAAAGATGGAGCATTAACAAGTAATTTCACATAGCAGTGCATTCTAGGGAGAAAATAAAATAATGTCCTACAATGACCAGATAAGGGAGAAATGAAAACAGTAATATCACAGCATTAGATAGTTTGAGGTCTGAAGATTGATTGAAAATGAGGATTGGATAATAATGACAGTAAAGAGCATTCTAGAGGGAAAAGCAAGTGCAAAGTCCTTGAGGTGGGAAAGTGAGAAGGACAATGTATCTAGAATGTAGGGAATAAGCAGGAGAGTAAAGTTGAAGTCAGAGAGGTAGGGAGGGTACGGATCCTCTAGTGTCTTGTTGACTCTGCTAAAGAGTTCGTGTTTGATTCTAGAAGTACTGAGAATAGTTTTAGGCAAGGCAATGACATGATCTATTTGTAAAATAAATATATTTTGCATAT
Organism: Neophocaena asiaeorientalis asiaeorientalis; assembly: GCF_003031525.2. Lineage (NCBI taxonomy): Eukaryota > Metazoa > Chordata > Mammalia > Artiodactyla > Phocoenidae > Neophocaena > Neophocaena asiaeorientalis. The sequence goes on along the minus strand of NW_020174569.1, from coordinate 1,624,603 downwards.
TTGATATATTTGAAAAGACCATTGTACACTGAAGCAGTTAGGAGATTGTTGTAGTAATTTAGGAGATAATTCAGAGATAGAGGTGTGACTCAGAATATATTTGGAAGAAAAGTCATTAAAACATGGTGATTAACTGATCAGCAATCATAAACTAAGAAAGGAATTGAAGATTTTTTTTTTTTTTTAACCTGAGCAAATGAGTAGATAACATTGCCACTTACTGAGATGGTGAAGACAGGTGATTCAACTTACATCCCTGTCCTTAGCCAGGTAGCTTTCTGTGACCAGATTTGTCTTCATCTTGCATATGATCCTTTTGCCATGATCTGTGTTCCTTATGTTAGATCAAAGAAAGTGCATATTTAAGTAATTAGAGTGAGAAGAAACATTTTTATTGGGGTTAGAAATTTTAAATATCTAAATAAGGAAAATTTATTCTCCATGGGGAAAAAAGAAACAGGAGTATCATTATTAGATGGAATCACAATTAAAAAATCCTTCTCCAACCTACCCATACTAGAGGAATTCAAAAGTCACTTCTGTTTAAACATATAAGATGCTATATTAAATAAGCACTTCTTCATTGAAGTTTAAAGACTTACTTTTTCAAATGATGCCATCCCATTTATTCAAATGTTAACAGCAAACAAAATGATCAAGTGTGAGATTATCTAAATTCAAGTCCTGGCACCACTATTCTAGCTGTTTGACCTTGGACAAGTTAATTCTGTTTACTTTCATCAGCTGTAAAGTGTTATTTATCTCATACAGTTGTTTTGAAGGTTGAATGAGTACACACATGTGGAGGACTTAAAATTATTCATAGAGTAGGAACTCATCAAGCATTTTCTGCTATTATTGTTTTTATGTTATTTGTTTTGATATGTAACTGTAAATATATGTGTGTGTATATATATGTATATATATATATACGTACATATACATACACACACACACACACACACACACACGCTAAGAATGTCTAGTGGGAATAGATAATCATTAAACAGTTAATCAGAGATTAAAAATTCCACTGTAGGCAGTGGCAACTCACTCAGCCTTGGGTACTGATTCACAATGTAAGTTGTTGTTAACAGACTTTATTTTTTTAGAGTAAATTTTAGGTTCACAGCAAAATTGAGCAGAAAGTACAAAATGTAAATTTTCGTCATCTGGTTTAAAGAGTAGGAGGGAAGTGTCAGGTACAGTTGTATAAGTTTGATGATAAAAATTGCTTAAGGGCATTTACGTTTATCTTCTCAGTCAAAGGTCCTGAGTAAACGTGGAGTTATAATACCCATATCACATGAGTATTATGAGAATTTTATGTGGTGGTATATATAAAATGTTAATCTTGGTGCCTAGCACATAGAAAAAACTCATTAAATATTATGTTTTTGATATTGTTATAATGAGAAATGCATAACACTGGAGGTAGGTTCACGTCATGGCTTTACCACTAATTATCTCCTGAAGAAATTTGATCATATTTCAAATGTTGCTTGGGGTGCAATTTTTTCTCTGCACAGTTGAGGATTTCTGGAGTAATATCGCTTTATTACAGAAATAAGTTATACTTTACTGCCTACATTTTTGAAGCTTTATGGTGAACAATGAAACTAGGGAAGTTAAAAATAGGCAGAGAATTAGTTACTGAAAAATTGGATTTGTCTACATTCGATTTTTTTTAAAATGGCAGTTTATGATACATATCAGCAAACTAAAGCCTCTGAAAAGTCCTGCAGTAAAGAATCCTCTTTAAATTTGCCTAATGCAGCTTTCTACAACATGTTTGACTAAACTCTATTTCAAATACCCTTGTTAACGCCCTGAGGCATTAATTACTACTTCAAGGAACAAAGTAAGGGAGATATGAATGTAGGTGGTACATTATTTGTATCAACTGTTTTATTCAGTGAAAACAATCAGCTCTTGAAAGAGGATGTCCATTAAGTCTATATAGACTGAATAATTTGGCCAGCCTATGGGTGTTTGTGCACATGCCTATCTCTGACTTTTTAAAAAAGATTTTGCAGGATAATTGGGTTTCATATAGACATTTTTACTTCATGGTTTTGTGGTTAAAAAAATTATTTAAAATTCTGTGACAATATAAAAGTCTGTTTCATCTTCAGAGTTAGATATTCTTGAATTAACTTCCATTTGTGATGATTGAGGAAATCTCATGCTTTTATGTGAGGTCACAGTTCTGCTCAAATTTTGTCCAGCAGTTGAAATGTCTCATATTATGTTGTCTCACATGTATCTGCCAGATTAGATTAATGAGTCCCTGGAATAAGAATCTGTATATTAATGTTATTTATTTATTTATTTATTTATTTTTGTGGTACGCGGGCCTCTCACTGTTGTGGCCTCTCCCGTTGCGGAGCTCAGGCTCGGGACGCGCAGGCTCAGCGGCCATGGCTCACGGGCCCAGCCGCTCTGCGGCATGTGGGATCTTCCCGGACCGGGGCATGAACCCGTGTCCTCCGCATCGGCAGGCGGACTCTCAACCACTGCGCCACCAGGGAAGCCCTATTCATGTTATTTTACATGTACTTTCTGGCTCCTCTCCTAATGCCATTATAGGTAGAAGGGATTTCTCCATGGTGTTTTTAGCTGAAAATGTATGCCAAAAGAATGATAGGATCTCAGTCTAAATACATTTCTATTCTCACTTATATGAACAAAAGCCCTTACAAACTCCTGCTACTCTCTATGTCTTTTTGAAACAAGAAGTGCTGTATCAGATAAGGAACTTGAAGAGTAAGAAAATGCTAAATGTTAATACTTTGAAAACTGCCCTCTCAGGGGCTTCCCTGGTGGCGCAGTGGTTGAGAATCTGCCTGCCAATGCAGGAGACACGGGGTCAAGCCCTGGTCTGGGAGGATCCCACATGCCGCAGAGCAACTGGGCCCGAGAGCCCAACTACTGAGCCTGCGCGTCTGGAGCTTGTGCTCCGCAACAAGAGAGGCCGTGACAGTGAGAGGCCCGCGCACCGTGATGAAGAGTGGCCCCCGCTCGCCGCAACTAGAGAAAGCCCTCGCACAGAAACGAAGACCCAACACAGACAAAAATAAATAAATAAATATTAAAAAAAAAGAATTGCCCTCTCAGTCTTGATATCACTAATACATGCAACGTAGTTTAAATAAATCACATTCTCAATAACGGATTTTGAAGGAAGACATTTTAGAAGTTCTAGTTTAAAACTATTACCCTTATTTTATTTTTTGATGAACTAGGTAAATGCAGATAAAATGTTTGAAGATAAATGATTATCATAGAGGTTGTTTGCAGGTCAGGACCCAGGTATTAATATAATTTCATTCATCCATTTCCTCAGTATTTATTGAGTACCTACCATGTACCAGAAGCTGTGCCAGACACTGGGACACAGAGATGAAGAGGAATGGCCTGTTCTTCCAGCTCTCAGGGAGCTGCCCTCATGGTCACGTGAGGAAGGCGTGTACTTCCTTCTGTAAACCAGTAATTATAGATATAATTGTCTTTTCAAAAGAAAAAAGGTAAGGTGTAAACAGAGCATAAGAACCTGTACATGAAAAGTGTTTGAGGAGAATTTTTTTTTAATATTTATTTATTTATTTTATGTATTTATTTTTATTTTTGGCTGCGTCGGGTCTTCGTTGCAGCACGCAGGGCGGGATGTTTTAGTTGCAGCACGCGGGTTCTTCACTGAAGTGCGTGGACTTCTCTCTAGTTGTGGCATGCACCCTAGTTGTGGTGTGTGGGCTCTGTAGTTGTGGTGTGTGGGTTCTGTAGTTTGTGGCACTCGGGCTCACTAGTTATGGCACGTGGGCTTAGTTGCCCCGCGACATGTGAGATCTTAGTTCCCCGACCAGGGATCGAACCCATGTCCCCTGCATTGGAAGGCAGATTCTTTACCACTGGACCACCAGGGAAGTCCCTGAGGAGAAATTTTAATTCAGGTAATTATAAAGTGGTCACAACCACAATACAAAGTTTTTGTTTAAAACCATTTTGACACTATTAGCCATAAGAACCTTAGAACAAGCAGAGTTGCCCTTCTGGGAAACAGAGGCCCCTTTTCATGCTACTTGGTTTCTTGGTCAGGACTGTCTTCTGGAAACACTAAGCACTGATTAAGAAAGCGAGTGACATTCCACCTGATTACAGTTTTTGAAGAGATTATTCTTTGATTCCCCAAACTAAACTCATAGGAAAATAGAGTAGACAAGAAAACTAAAATAATTTAGAATCACTTTGAAAAATGTTTATACCCTGTAAAATAATCCACATGTCTATTGCCAGTTTTGAAGTAAGTAGCTTGATATCTTAATGGAGATATTCCCTAAAGCTTTATAAAACCTAACTCAGGACTGAAGAGACATTTGGAAAGCTCCTCACTAAAGGAAATTAGAAATTCTGGATTCAGGATGTCAGGGAACTGAAGTGCTGTGGGGCTGATGCTGCCATTTACATTGTTATTCCACGAAAATGGAATAAAGCTGTCGACTTCAATTGTAAGCACACTGAGAAAAATGAAATCATCTTTTTGTTATTCAAGGCAGACAGAACATTCTCTGGTATTTAAGTATCTCATCTAGTTGTGCAGGAAACAAATTCATGTGCTAATTCAGGAATGTGTTGAAGCTTCACAGAGCATAGCCTGAGATACAGTCAGTGAAACAATTATCAGGCATTGCTGAAGTTTTGCATGTGTTTGATAATCATGGTGGGCATACCTGAAATTAGCATACATATCCATAATTATTAGTTTCAAATTAATTTTGCACCATTACTAAATAAAGACAATGTAAGGCAAACATATTTCTTAAAAGAAACAGAATGCCCTTGGTATCTGAAGAGGAATCATGGCATAAAAAGCCACTTCACTGGCAAAAATCTAGTTCTTTAGTTAGGAGATTACTGTTAAGATCCTGTAGTTTAGGAAGTAATCATTGAAGAACAGCCTATCAAATAGATGACCTTTGTTATTCCTGCCAAAGACTCCATTTTTCTCTGATATTTTCAATTTTAACTAGAGTTCACCTGTCACAATAGCACTCAGGTACAGACTGTCTTGAAACAGTTGCTTAAATACTGTCCAATAATTTGTCATTTGTAGATGTTTTATGCTATTGGAACTATCAGTATTGCCCTTTAATTTGTTTCAAAAACAGATTATGAACACTAAAATTTATAGAACTGGGATTATTTGTAGCTCCATGAAACTCTGTCCTTTTTGAGTTCATAGCTTATCAATTGATTTTTCAGTTAGAAATTTAACATATGGTTTATAGCACAAAGGTATATGGGGAATGGATATATCACCATGTATATGTTGAATGGGCTGATGCTATTTCAGCGTTCTAGTTCCTTTCCTCGTGTCAATTCTAACGTAGTCCTTGTAAACGGCCTGATGTATAGAAGAGACATGCATTTTGGCTTTCCTGTTGTTGATGTTTGAAAAAAAGGATCAAATTTATTTTTCATGCAAAACTTTAGCCAAATATGGTTTCTTTTTTAACTTTGTGTTGTAGCCAACTGACTGGATACCTAGGAAAATGAATGGAGTAGAGAGAGAGAGGGACAGAAAAAAAAAATAATAAAATAAAAAACACATTATAGAAGTTATAATGTAAAAAGTTAGAAATTTTCAGACCTAATATTTGAATGAGGGAAACAAAACTCCACTCAATGTATTGAATAAATTATGTCTTTAATTTAAGCTTCTTTTCCACTTGACCCTTGTTTTAAAAAATTCTTAATATGAACTTCAGAAGTATCCTGGCAGTTCTCTCATTCTTTGGGAGACAGGTTGGTTCACTTCATTTTACTTTTGTTAACCTGGAATCTGGAAGTGGGAAGTGGGGGTGGCTAGGAAACAAGAAAAGTCTGCCAAATTGGCCTTGCTAATCAAAACCAAAAGAAAACCCAGGCATCACCAGGAAGAAAGGTAACTGGAAGGTCAGTGTAAGTACTCAGATTTCCCTTTTAGTCTATAGAGATTTTGCTCACAAATGAACTCAGATACTTAATTTATTGCTGCCGTAGAGTGCTGAGAATGGTTTACTGAAGGAGAGAGCAGAAAATTTATGAGTTTAGAGATAAAAATCAGAAAATGCAAGTCTGGCAAGTTAGTAAACAGAAGAGAGAGGGTGAATGTCTGTGCACATAGAGGGCAAATTTTAGGTTTTAGGAAGAGATTAATATTCTGTTTAGTGACACTACAACTTTAGAGAACATTGTTAAAGTTGTCAAATACAAATCTTTTTTATTACAGTCACCACACCTCCAAAATTATCAAGTACATGATTTCTTTTAACTTGGAAAAATGAGTTTAAAAGTTGACACAATTGGCAATTTAACACCAAAACAAAAGGCACACTCTTAAATATTTGAAAAACTTAAAGACATTTAGGGCATATAATCTGGTTTTACAATGGAAGACTTGTCTCATTCTATTAAGACTTTTCTGTTAATAGTAAGTAAACCATTTTAGACATCATGAGAGAGATATTTCTCTTAAAATTTGGCATTTTTCCTCACAAATATAAATTAATATATATTAGATATATATGAACTAGTAGTTCAATAAAATATCAGGGATACTTACAACTCTACTAATGTACCATTATATAAAGCAAATATTTTCTGTAAATGTCAGTAAAATATGACTGTACTCCTTCTGTCCTGAAAAACAAGAAACCCAAGGAGTTTGCTGCCCAGTTGTGCTTTTATTTTCTTATTGTTCAGCTTGACCACATATTAAGGGATAGAAGTTAATGAAATATGTGCTACTGTCCATCTTTTTCTGAAAACATGAACCATAGTGTTCAAAATTGTTTTGTTTGAATATCCATTAACCAGGGAAGGCAGACTTTTTCTCCACAGTTTGAAGTTCTGTTTTGTTTTGTTTCTGACTCTTTAAACTCAGAAGTCACAGCTTTTAATTTCTTCATACTTTTTGAATAACAGAATTTTAAAATGTAAATATTACAGAGGGGAAGACCCAGAATGAAGTTCTCCAGATCTATTACAATGCATCAAACTGACACAGAAGGTGTTACTGAACCTGGACTTGGGTCCACTCGTCTGCACATAGTAAAGCCAATCTCCTGACACCAGGTTGTGGTGAAGAAAAGTACAGGGTTTACTGCAGGGCACCAAGCAAGGAGAATGGGCAGCTCATGCTCAAAAGAACTGAACTCCCCAATGGCTTTCAGGGAAAGGATTTTAAAGGCAGTTTGAGGGAGCGGGGCGCAGGGTGCCTGATCAGCTTGTGCTCAGTTCTCAGATTGATTGGCATCAAGGTGAATTTTCAAGCATCATTAACCTTTTGGTTTCAGCTGGTCTGGGTTTTATGTGTTTGTGGTCAGCAGTTTTAATCTGATGGGGATCTGCTTCCTGTAAAAATGATTTAGAAACATGTGTCAAATCTTTATCTATACCCTTCAGGGAACTGGGAGTTCAGTGACTCTACTATGTGGCTCATTTATAGTATAAATTGTTACCAGTTTCCCAACCCAACAGCTATTCTTCGTTTCTCCATCTTCACATTTCCTTATCATTAACTCTTGAGCCAGCCTTTTGAGACTTGGGGGAGGCCTAGAAGACTAAAGCAAAAGCCTTTTATTTCAAAAGACAGGGACACAGGAGCTTGTATACAGTTTCAAAGATAGATGCTCAGATTTGTTAAGTAACAAATTTCAACCAAGTAAATTTGAAGATATGATTGGCTTTTGAGCAAGTCATGAATGGGACAGCATCCTAGCTAGCAAGTAGAGAGGAGCTCCAAGGAGCTGTACAACATGGAAGGTTTTTATAGGCAAAAGGGGAAAAGGGCAGATTTTTTTAGGTTTAGGCAATCTATGTAGCAGATTACCTCATTAGTGCTGACCAGAAAATTTTAGACTGACTGGTTAAGACTGTATTCCAGGGGGAGGTTGTAATTGAAATTAGGTTGGGTATTAAGTCTTAATTTGCTTATGTAGGGCTTAGCACAGGTGACTCCATTTTGGATCTGTCCTTTCTTTTTTTAACAGATTGCATTAGGGGTTATTGAATGTCCATGTAAAATGTAACATTTTGCTATAATGTGAGTTCTCTCTAGGAGAAACATAGGGGGCTCCCTTCCTATCTTGTTCTCCACTCGGCAGTCTATTTGCTTTACCACACTTCTCAGTTAGTTTTATTTTTTTAGCAGCTATGTTTTCCTTGCACATAAGTGGATGTAAAACAACAGTAATCAAAATGTCTCCAGAGAAGAAGCACCATACATGTTTCTTCTTCCTCATGGAAGAAATAGAGCTTGTGCTATCATGGCTATAAAATATATATGTATATGTTTACATATATACAGACTTTGCTTTTATATCTAAGGAAAATAGAAGTCCTTATAAAATTAGTGCCTGATATTAAAAATAAGGGTCTTTTCATTTCTCAAAATCTGTAGTACTTATGGCTTCATGAAGAAAGAATTACAATGAAAATAGGATTCTTAAAATGGTCAGAGACTTGCATACAACTGAGCCCATCTGGCCAAATGTTTACCTTCTCATCTGCTTTAAATTTTAGTGCCTGTGTTTTACAACACCAAGAAGAAAATGCCTACATGTATTTGGATGACTCCTTTCTGATTCCCTTCTTTCCTATCTCCTCTCCTCCCCTGCTTTTTTCTCACTTTTACTATCCTTAAGGTTAAAGATCTAAATCACCCTTCATATTAATTCATTGTGTAATTTTTCCCAAATGTAGAATTTATTGGAATCACAATAGATACTGTCATGCTTAAAATAACGTAGAATACTAGGAACTTTCTTAGACCCAGTCTGTTTCTTTCCTTTACATTTGAACTCTTTATCATCCATCTTTATCTGGTTACATGGCCATGTTACTTTACTAGATTTATTTCTGAAAAGATTCATGTGAATTGATGCCTTGTCAATTATCAAACTTGAATTGCTCATGTGACTTTCAATTTAAAATAATTATTCTGAAAGTAATTTTTAAAAATTGGTTATAAATTGTTACTATATATGTTACATACAAGTATATGCATATATATGGGCAGAGTTTGGATTATTTGATCATATATCCAGTATCTGTTTTGTTCTTTCTTCCATTCAAACCCCACTCATATAATTTGCCCAGTAATCTTTCTTATATTCAGAGCCCATCACCCTTTTAATAATTTTTTATTTCTATTGTTTATTCACTTATGTCTTATTACCTTTGTATAACTTTGGATTATCCTTCTTCATATATGAATGCTGCATGTATAGCCTTAAAAATGTCTCAGCTTTTAGTAAGTATGCCTAACCCCAGAGAAGGGTCCTCCTTGTCCCTCAAAAATAATCCTTACAGAAAAATATTTCTTATACCTTATTCAATTATCAAACCAATTCTATAACTATCAATTTAAATTTGAATATTCAGTGCATTTTACTGAATAATAGTCTTGTTCTTTCTTGTATATATTGAGAGATATGGTATATTTTATTTACATGATTTTTTAAAAATTAACTAAATTTACTTGATGCTAAAATTATACTAAGCATATAGAAATGAGCAGTGAACCTGTGTAAGGAATATGTCAGGAAGGGTCTTGACTGATAGGAATAAGAATACAAGAGTCCTAAGTCCAGTTAATCAAATTCATTCTTCTGTGCTCAGGTATGTTATTTAAAAGAAGATTACTTTAAGAAATATTTTATACATTTTTTCTTATGATTACTAGAAACATGTATAAGGATCCTGACTATCTTACTTTTTTTGAGGCATGGCCTTTGACTTCTTATTTGGCCTTTCAATATCTAAATCCTTCATAGGACCAAGAGAAAGCCCCCTTTTGCTAAATTATTCTCTCATGTGAGCAATATTGATAACATGGGGGCAGTGTATTTATTTCCCTGTACCTTTGCATTTAATACCACTTAAGCCAGGAATACTCTTTCCCTTGCTGATATCCCTTTGTCAATCCCAATAGTTTTTCTTAACATCTAAGTATCAGCATAAAAACCAATTCCAACACTGGCAGATGAATAACTGATGTACCTATATATAAGTGAATGACTTGCTCAAAGTGGCATTTCTTAAAAATAAAATGGAACTATTTACCTATGTGTCTGAATCCCTCTTTAATTTAATTTTCCTTTAACATCTCTTTAATCCTTCTTTAATCTACAATCTCTCTATAGGGCAGGAACTGAATATTATTCCAGTTTCTGTCCCCAGAATTCATTGAGTACTTAGATTATAGTAGCATAATGTTTTTTGGACAAATAAACCCTCCCCAATGAGCTGATTTCCTTGACAGCATTTCAGATCTAATATTCTTCCTGTTATCTCAGACCTAGGTTCTATTCTTTCATACCAGTTAGATATAATGCTTGGAAAGGGAGGTAAGAAAGCAAATTGCAGTAAGATGTTAATAAGTGATGTCTGCATATGTTTTTCTTACTAAAGCCATGTTTGTTTTACTTTGAATGAGTCAGAAGCTGGGTTACATAATTACAAGGGAGTAAATCTTTACTGGTGAAATCTTAGGTAGTCTGATAAACTGGCTATGAAGATATTTTGACTAAATGAACCTTTCAACCTGGAAATCCTCTTATTTCCTTCAAATTCAACCATGGTGGTGACTGTGCACAGTATTTGTGCACAGTACTTTTGGGACTTTACAATTTGTGAAGGAAAGTCCATTTTGTACAAGGCCTTGAGTGTATTCTGTTAAGATTTGTACAGTAATTCTTATGGGGTTAGCAGGATTGGCACATTTGCAATGAAAGAAGAGCCTTTCTATATTAGAATAAAACTGGAAAATAAATCTTGAAGAATAAAATACTTTACTCTATGTTGAGTATGAATATATGTATAAATGTTGATACCTAAATTCTATATAATATGTATATAGAACACATTTTCAACAAGGTAGAATGCCTAAAATTGGTTAAATTATCATATGTATGAGGGTGTTTGCTCTCCATGATTATGAGGCAATGATAGATCTTTGAGTTTGTTACTCAGAAAATAACTCTATTGATTAATCCAGGCTTCTTCTTTGTTTGTTAACAACCAAAATCATCCATACACTTAAAGAGTTATTGGTGTGAAGATTGCTCTGCTCTTGGATCCATTTGGGTTTATTAAATAAAGACTTTTCAAAATGGGTTTCGTCATGTCAGAATAATGACATTAGTTCATTAGTTTTAAAGGGAATGAGTGAACTAAACAAGTGACCCTAATAAAAATACCCAAATTTATAGGTAAATATACACAAACATTTACATTTTAACTAAAGATTCCCTGAACAAAAATGGATTCTTCTTTTATGTTTTTTTATTTGTCATAGAATTAAATTTGAATCTTTACAATGTTAGTTAAAATGACGATTGCATTAATCTTAATTATTGCTCTTTTGACTTGCTTTCATCTCTTTTTCAATATCTGTTTTGTTGCATCTAAATTTTTGTTGGGCTCTTGGTTATATGGTATGAATTTAAATCAGGACAGAACTTCATAAATCTTAATAATGGTCAAATGTTCAATATAGTAGTGATGTATACAATGAAATATGAATCAAAGAAAGTAATTTTGAAAACCCCAAGCTACGCAGGTTTTATATCCCCAGGTACAGTGTGCGTTAGCATTTTTGTAGAGCTCTAGCAATGTTTTGTTTATTTTTTACTTGAATTAATGAATCAGCAAATGTTTAATCTGGATCTATTTATTTCCATTTTCTTATGTCTGTATATATATATATATATAAAGAAATTTATTTCTAAGCACTGATTTGTAGTTTAGCAAAGAGTATTAATTCTTGCCATTAGTAGCTAATGTTTATTAAACACATTGGTATATACTAGGGATTTTTAATGAATTATATAATTTAATTCTAAAAACTAATCTAAAAGCTAATCTATGAAAACTAGTGAAGTGTGCATTTTATCATTTTCATACTATGTTGAGGATACTTAGTCTTAGAAATGATGCTATATGGCCAAGGACACAAAACTTGTAACGGATGCTATTTGTTTCTAGTCAGTGGTCTTGACTACCATGTACATGGAACTTATGGAAGTGAAGAAATTTGATTAAGGATAAGGAGATTAATAGTACCCAAGGTCTGTAACTCCATGGCATGCAAAGTCTTTCCACACTACCTTATTCCACTGAAATTTCACACTTCTCTTAATTCCTATAGGAAAATTTATCATTTTCTTTTGGCCTTAAGAAATGCTACTTATCATTTTATAAATGTCATCTTCTGAATAGACTTTCAAGTCCTAGAGAGCATGCATCTATTCCTTTTCTCTCCTTCCTTGGAACTTAAAACAGTCTGTGACATAGCACTGTTTATTGTGGATGACATTGATGACAGAACTAAAGCTTCCCTTCTCTCTGTTCCTAACACATATCTAAACTTGCCATTGTCACAACTGTTTCACTAACTCTCACTCTATTCTCTTGCTTGCTTAATGTCCTTTTGCAACTTTTGTTTCTTTGCATATAGAACAGGGCATTTTGGTTTATTATTGCTTGTGATGAATAGATCATCAAGCAGGCTGGCCAATCTATTACCTTGTGTTTGTGTTTTCCTTGTAAGTGTTCTACTCTCTCCAATTATTTTGTAGACATTTTGTAATCCTTCTCTCATAGAATCATTGAGGACATAGGCAATGCCTTTAGTTATTTTTTCATTTCCCTTTTTCATGTAACTTCCATTGTTACCACTACCCTTCCCCTTAGAAGCAGAAATGAAGTCTTTTCCATCCTTAGTCATTTAATGCAATACATAAAACAAAGTAGGGGCTTAATAATCATTTTATGAGCTTAATTTTGTTAAAGGACATGCTCACAACCTCAAAAATTAGGCAGGCACAGATTCTAGCCTGTGTACCAGGAATTTAAGAATGTGCTTTTCTTGATGTCTAATGTTCACTTCTAGTCAAATATTTTGCAGTCTAGTGAAAACTTTTGCCATTGGATAGATGTTTAATATTGATAGGCCAAGTTTAATATCGGCCTGAAACACTGAAATATAGTTCAAAGGCTCAATCAGCCTCATAGAATACAATTATTCACATGAAATAAAAAGGTTTTGACACTATACAATTTTCTGGACTAACAAACGGTTTTGAAGAAAATCAAAAGAAATTTTGATGAGACGTTGATAGTTTTAAAAAGCATATTAATGAATCTCTGAGAGAGTCTGTTATTTGTAATATATTCAGCTTTCAAAGACCACATGTCTTGTGATAAAGGATGAGGTTGGTTTGCAAACTGGCTCCCATATTCAGAGGGTAAGGATAGACTGAAGGAAGAGGCAGAGCACTCCAGATTGGTAGGTTGCAGGTTTAATGAGCCAGGAAACTTAACAAGCTTGTCTTTGGCAGCCACAAGACTGGTAGATATCCACACCTGTCCTGCAGAATCTTAAAAGTTTATATAGAGGCTTTAATGGGTTTAGTCGCTGTACACAGCCTAGATGGTCTCAGGAACACATTACTCTCTCAAGGCTGTGTCCTTGCAACAGCTCCCACTGTGGGAACAATAGAGTGTGCATTCCAAGGGCAGGGGAGGGGCTGAGGAACCTCCGATTTCCCTGGTCCAGTTCACAGGTCAACCAGTGGTCAAGTCCTCTCGATTACCTACTCCAACAGATGAATGCAAAACTGTTTATCTCAAAAGGCCTTTTCCCCAAAGCTCACCTTGAAATTGTATGAGCAACGTGTGGTTTGGTTTGTGTGTGTACACCAGTAGTATCTGTAAACCTCAGGGCCTCTTTCCCAGGGAAATTCAGAAGTCTGGAATTGGTGACAGCCTAGAGGACCCTTTTCATTCCAGCCTGTCTCTTTCTCAGCAAATCTACTGTCAAAATAATTTATTTTACTGCATTAGACATTATCAGCCATCTACAACATTTTAAAAGTATTTTTGCCACTTGAAATATTTTCATTTCTATTTTGTTTTTCTTCTAAGTAGTTGTCTGTAGAACTTTCTGTCTCATGCTTTTCACTGCCTCACCTTATTCATCCTTCTTTCCCATGGAGACTCACAGACACTTTATATCAAACAAACTGAAAACAGTTGTGAGCACTTTGATGGTTGCATTTTCCTTCTTCCTTCCAGAAAATATTACCAAACAAAATGGGAACAGGACTGCATTGGGACTTTAGGTAAGCTTCTTAACTTAGCTTTGAGTTTCTATAATCTGTAAAATGGTAATATCCCTAATAAGAGTACCTACTTCTTAGGGTCATTGTGAGGAGGAATTAATACATGTAACAGTGCCTGGAACATAGCACTGCATAGGCAACCTATAGGCAGAATGCATGAATTTGACAAACCAATAGAGCAGATGGCTGTGATCTTCCTGCTTTCCACATAGATTACTGCTGACATTTTTCTTACCTAATCCTTCATGAGCCTACTACGAATTAACATTTTTCATTTCTTCATGCTTTAGTTTCCTATCCTCTGGCCTTATATGAGTTTTTCAGTTTAAGTTTTTTTTTTTTTCCCCAATACCGACTGTTAAGGTTCCAGAGATGTAATGAAATTTAAGTGATGGGGATCAAAAGTTTGGATAAACTTGTACTTAATCATTTTAAGGCATATGAGATTTGACTACAATCTCCCTACCTGGACTTAGAAGAAAATGGCCTTAGTTCCAGAACATTCTAGCATGTTCCAATCCAACTACACAAACCACTCTTTTGCATGCCATAATTTCCTTTTTCCCAACAGCATTGTATTCTGTAGTGCACATTCAAGGCTTGCAGGTATTTTTAACTTTTTCTGTCTAATTGTGAACTCCTCTCTCATGGGGGGAAGAAAGAAACTTCTATGTATTTCTATCATAATTATATGGAGATTAATTAATATTATCTTATCTTTCTCTTTGCAACTCACAAATGTCCCTTTTCTGATTACTCCCACTCCCAGAAGAGATTCATCTTTCCTCCCACATAAACTGTGATCAAATATCTCTTGTGCAAATAATTATAGTTGGTACATCATTTGCTGTCTGAAATCGCTTCTTATAAGGTTGTTACAAAGATAAACGTTAAAAAGAGTGAGGAAGTGAACCTCAAATATATAAAAACAAAAGGAAAACCGGTAAATTCCATTATCAAATCAGTACAATAGAATTGAAAGAGAAGGACAAATAATCTCTTGGTTTCTTTGAATGACCTTTAATACTTCTGCTCATAAAATTTGCAGAGACTGGAAAGTAGTGATAAATTTCTCACCATTTTTCTTTCTTTTTTTAAATCTTTCATCTTCCTCTTAAGTAAGCTATAGCAAACCAAGGCTTACTCTGGATTAATTATGCTTCTCTGGGTACTAAATTGTTAAAGCTGTTAGTGCTGGAGATTAATTTATAGGTATGTCTTCTAACCAGTGGTTAGAGTACAAAATGGTCCTTGCTCATATCCTGACAAGTCTCCTGTTTGAAGACAGCAAATATTAGTTGGCTTTTGTTCTTGTTAGAATATGGGCAGGGCAGAAAAAAAAAAAGGTAGTTTATTAAACAGAATCAAACTTATAGTCTGTAATGACTATGCTGCTTATTATTGACCAGAAATCAGTTGTTACACATACTTCATGGCTTTGGAAGTTTTTTGCAGCTTACTCCTCAGTGATATGTAAATATTCTGCCACTGCCAACTTTTATTGGATTGTTCTAGGCTTTTTCTTTAGAATGCTCCAATCCAAGGATGGAAAAACAGTGAATTAAAATCCAGGAAATGATATTCCATTTGGACTGTCTTTCTAGTGGTGATTATACTATTCCTGTGGTTTTTCTTTTTACTGAAAAACAAATTAAAATAATATGAATCATTTTCACATCTAGGTATCATCTAAGTTGTTTGAAATGATATATAGCTTCTGAGAGAAGTGGCCTGGAGTACTTCTAGTATGTCATAAAAGATAACTCTTCTTAGAAGCCTGGATTGTACCTGCAGTACAGGTTAGAAATAGGGCTGGCAGCATGTGGCTTGTTATTAGGCTCACCTGAAAATATGCAGTTGCCTTTCTAAGGGTCCAGCTTGAAGTCTAGCAGGAGAGAAAGAGTAAACAGCTCATTTCAGATCAGTGTGGTGTGATAAGTGCTATGAAAATAGCATGAAGTGTTATGATAATTAAGTAAAGCTATCTAGGTGTGTCACAGAAGCTTTCTAGAAAAAGAACCCCTTAACTCTTATACGTAAATTTTTTAAAAATGTTTCCAGAAAAGGATCCCTTCTCATCATCTTTATTTTCTCTACCTTAATTTAAACAATTACAATCGTTTGTGTGGATAAATGAACAAATTGTGGACCTCTGAACAAATTTCTTGGCTTCTTTTCCTGCTCCCCTAACAGCCTGTTCCCAATACAGCAGCGAGATTGGTCTAGAAATTTTTAAATTAGATCATATCACTCATCCACTCAAAACCTTTCAGTGGATTTCTATTTTGCTCAGAGTACAAGCTCAAGTTTCCAAGGGCTGAGATGGCAAATGTTCTGACCTCGCCTCCACCTACCCTGTCCAGCCCCAACTCACTCCGCTCCAGCTACACAAGGCTCCTTGCTGTTTCTCAGAGACACCACGTCTGCATTAGAGTCTTTCCACCAGCAGGTACCTCTGTCAGAAGAGACTTCTCTCATTACATCAACTTGGCCAACATTCTTACCTCCTTTGTTCAAATCTCACCTTCTTGATGAGGACCAACCTGGCCACCTATTTAATGCTCCATCTGCCCAGTCTCCTCATACAAGCATTCCTGATTTCTCTGACCTTGCATTAATTTTAATTTTTCCTAGATCATTTAATACCTTCTAATAGATTATCTAATTTACTTATTTATTATGAATTTTGTATTAGCTTTCTATTGTTGTCAGGACAAATTACCACAGATGTAGCGGCTTGCTTCATACAAGACAAATTTATTATCTCACCATTTTGTATGTCAAAATTCCAGATTGACCTGCTGGTTTCTGTGCTCTGGATTTCATAAGGCTGAAATCAAAGTGTTCATCACCTGGGCTTTTCTCAGGAGGCTTTGGGAAGAATAGACTTCCAAGCTCATTCAGGGTCTTGGCACAATTCAATTCCATGTGCTGATGGAACTGAGGTCTCATTGACCTTGCTGGCTGTCAACTGGGGCCACCCTTAGATCCTAGAATCCTTTCTCCAGTTCTTACATGTGGCTCCCTACGTCTCAGAGCCAGCAATTGCTCATAAAATACTTCTAAGATGTGGAATATCTCTGACTTCCCTTTCTGCGTCATCTCTCTTCCACTTACAACCAGAAACAGTTCTTTATTACAGGCTTATTTAATTAGATGGGTTCTCCAGATAAATCAAGATAAACTCCCTATTATAAGGCCCACAACCCTAATTTTATCTGCAACGTCCTTTTTGCCATGTAGAGTAACTTATTTGCAGGTTCTAGGGATTAGGGTACGGACATCTCTGAGGAGCCACTGTTCTGCCTCACACATATTGTTTGTTGTCTGTCTCTCCTTATTAGAATTAAGCAAAAACTCATGCAGATAAGAATCCCCATCTATTTTGTTTACTGATGCATTCAAAATGCCTGGAAGGAGGCCTTTCTGCTCATACCTGCTCAGTAAATATTATTGAATGCATGATCTCATTTTCACCATGATACTAAATAATTGTGCAGTAGATTAGTGGTGAATCAGATTAATGGTGAAAAGCAAATTTTAATTAGCATACAGAGAATCTAACCCTACTTTGTATACATATTTTAAGTTAGAATCTGAGAATCTAACCCTACTTTGTATACATATTTTGTTAGAATCTGATTACATAAATGCATTCCCATAACTTTTTCTAAGAATATACAATATATGAAAATCTACTAAAAGCCCAAGGACCAGCTGTAAACCATATTTTCAGGGGTGAAAACTGCTTTTGGGGGATAACATTTAAAGATTTCATGGTAATCTATGAAGAACTCACAAAAATTCCAGTTGAAGAAAAAGGCAACACATATGAATAACCAATCACAGAATAAACACAACCTGTTTTGTTAATGTTCACTAAGTGCAAAGAATAGACAGAAATGAAGAAGAAACACCCCAGTTATTATGATAAATCTTTCATAGCTACATCTTATCTGTTTTCTTTGATGCATTGAAGAAGACACAATGTAAATGTAACTGGACATGAAGACTAGAATAGGTCATGGTTTCTCTTTGTTCCAAATTTTCCCAGGTAAATTCTGCTCCTCAGACTTTTATTTTTTTGTTTCCATACTTACTGCTCTTTTAGTGGTCACCTAATAAGCCATCCTTAATCACTACCACAACTAAGTACACAGTTACCATATTGTCAATTATTTGCACTGTATTTGCCCGTGTATTTTCAAAATTTTGTATTGTTTTCATTGCTTTGCTTTTTTTTTTTTACATCTTTATTGGAGTATAATTGCTTTACAATAGTGTGTTAGTTTCTGCTTTATAACAACGTGAATCAGTTATACATATATGGCTTCAAATAAAAGGGATAAAAAGTAGAAAGAATTAGTAGAAGTAGAAAGAAAGAAAGAATGAAAGAAAGGAGGGAGGGAGGAAGGAAGGAGGGAAGGAAGGATAAAAAGAAAGAAGATAAAGTAAGATAAAATATACTAAAGTTATTAAAATAAAAAAAATTATTATTAAGAAAAGAAAAAAAGGACGGAGACAACCCTAGGATAAATGGTGGAAGCAAAGCTATACAGCATAAATCTTGCTCTCAAAGTCCACCTCCTCAATTTGGGATCATTCTTTGTCTTTCATGTATTCCACAGACATCATGTTGATTGTGGAGCTTTAATCCGCTGCTTCTGAGGCTGCTGGGAGAGATTTCCCTTTCTCTTCTTTGTTCTCACAGCTCCCAGGGTCTCAGCTTTGGATTTGGCCCTGCCTCTGTGTGTAGGTCGCCGGAGACCGTCTGTTCTTCGCTCAGACAGGACGGAGTTAAAGGTGCCGCTGATTCGCGGGCTCTGGCTCACTCAGGCCGGGGGGAGGGAGGGGCAGGGAGTGTGGGGTGAGCCTGCGGTGCCAGAGGCCGGCGTGACGTTGCACCCGCCTGAGGTGCGCGGTGCGTTCTCCCGAGGTAGTTGTCCCTGGATCCTGGGACCCTGGCAGTGGCGGGCAGGACAGTCTCCCCGGAAGAGGGGTGTGGATAGTAACCTGTGCTCACACACAGGCTTCTTGGTGGTGGCAGCAGCAGGCTTAGCGTCTCATGCCCATCTCTGGGGTCCGTGCTTTTAGCCGTGGCTCGCGCCCGTCTCTGGAGCTCCTTTAAGCAGCGCTCTTAATCCCCTCTCCTCGCGCACCAGGAAACAAAGAGGGAAGAAAAAGTCTCTTGCCCCTTCGGCAGGTCCAGACTTTTCTCTGGACTCCCTCCAGGCTAGCTGTGGTTCACTAACCCCCTGCAGGCTGTGTTCATGCCGCCAACCCCAGTCCTCTTCCTGCGCTCTGACCGAAGCCCGAGCCTCAGCTCCCAGCCCCCGCCCGCCCCGGCGGGTGAGTAGACAAGCCTCTCGGGCTGGTGAGTGCTGGTCGGCCCTGATCCTCTGTGCGGGAATCTCTCCGCTTTGCCCTCCGCACCCCTGTTGCTATGCTCTCCTCCGCGGCTCCGAAGCCTTCCCCCTCTGCCACCTGCAGTCTCTGCCCACGAAGGGGCTTCCTAGTGTGTGGAAACCTTTCCTCCTTCACAGCTCCCTCCCACTGGTGCAGGTTCCATCCCTATTCTTTTGTCTCTGTTTATTTTTTTTTCTTTTGCCCTACCCAGGTACGTGGGGGGTTTCTTGCCTTTTTGGGAGGTCTGAGGTCTTCTGCCAGCGTTCAGTAGCTGCTGTGTAGGAGTTGTTCCACGTGTAGATGTATTTCTGGTGTATCTGTGGGGAGGAAGAGTGATCTCCGCGTCTTCCTCTTCTGCCATCTTCCCAGAAGCCCTGCCTTGCTCTTTTTAAAGATGCAACAATGAACTACTTAATTTATATATGAGTTTCTGATTATTTCCCAAGAACAGATGTCTGACTTAACAGTGTAAAATGTATTAGGTTTACTGAAAATTATTTTCATATTTCTCCATAACGAATCACAAACTTGCAGTGTGAGAATATAACTTTTTTATATACATTAATTCTCACAATGAGGACCAACTCAATGAATTTCAGTTTCTATGGACCATTACCCAGACTTGGAAATTTATACTTTATAGAAAAATGTTAGTTGTACATTTTGAAGTTTCACGTTCTTAATTGTTTCTCTTTTATTCAAACATTGTCTCTACAGGTGCTATTAATAATGCTGAGTCATGCATGAACATAGATAACGTTTTGGAAAGATTCTTCGTGGAGTTAAATCTGTTGATTGAATTATGTGATTGCCTCATATGTCATTTATACTCTAGCAATTCGAGCACTTTAAATCTCCCTCTTATTGTCTTCATGCTCCACGTGCTTGGAAGTTTATGCAAAATTATGTGACAAAAGCCACAGACTCTAAAAATAGAATCTGTAACTGTCAAAGTGATTTTGCCGTTCATAATTCAAGAAAAGGTGTTTGGAAAAGACTCTGATATTGGACAAACTGTTGCACCTTCAAAGTCAAGTGTGTATCTTTGTTTGGGGATTGATAGTTTCATTTTCTCCACTGGTGAGGATAGTAATACTGCTTAACATTACTACTCCCCTTATCTTTGAAAAACATGCAAAGCATAAAAGACATGTCAGGAAAGGGAAATAAATGATTAATTCTCAGACATTAAAAAAAACCCAGCATGTAATCATCTTTTTTATGGCTTAAGACTTTGTGGAATTTATAGATAAGATGGAATATTACACTCTAGCAGTAATGCATCAGAGTTCATATTCATCAGGAGGGAGCCAAGTGGAAAACACAAGATGAGGCTATGACTTAAATTTTATTTAGGAATTCAATTAAGGACTGTAAGATGAAGGACACATTACATTTCCTTGATTTAAAAGGCAGTTTAATTAATTACTTTGTATTTTGATAAAGCTGCATCGAGGTACACTTGTTATTAATCATTTTTATGTAAATATAAGAATACATGTATGTATCAGAGAAGAAATATATAAGAAAAAATGTTTTGTGAGATATTGCTTAGAAAGCACTGATTAATTAATGATCACTATAAACACCATTCATTGCTTCAGATTTCAAAATTAGGAATAATGTGTACAGAAACTGGGCTGCAGTTTTTTTCATTATTGCTGTCTTGGGTAGAGGCTTTATTATACAAACAGATAATCTAAGACTCATTTTGGAGTAAAATAAAGTTTGCTTAAAATTCTTAAAAGATATATGTCATAATCATTTTCATAAAAATGTATAAGAAAGTTAAATGAGCCAACAATACCATAATAGCTTAAAAATGTGCTTACTATTTTGAAAAGTTGCATCTCGATTGCCAAATAAAGTTGGAAAGTAATCATTTTATTTGGATCTGCATAGAGAATGAATGAGTGGTTGCTGTCGGGGGTGGTGTTCATAGTGGTAGAGATGGTTGAGAGAAAGTAGCATGTACTGTTAGCAAATGTATAGTGGTCCACGTGATAGAGAGCAAGGAGCTGAGTTAAGGCGTTGGCAGTGGAAATGGAGAGGGCAGATTGGAAATTCGAGAGGTTCGTTGGTCGAACGGGTAGTCCTTGGTGTTCAGTTCATTGCAGTGGCGAAAGGGAGAGGGAAAACTCCGGGAAGACTGCAATATTGACCGTGAATGTGATCAGCTAACATTCGTCTAGACAACAGAGAAAAGAGAGTTTGCAAAAGAGACTGATATGGAATGCCCAGAGGGGAAAAGTGAAGAGAGTGGTTTCCAGGTTCTGTAACAGCAAATGAGAAAGAGCTTTAGGGAGGAGGAAGCTGGTGTTAAATGAAGCAGAGATACCAACTTGAATAAGAAATGAAAATGCCCAGTTGAATTTGCAGTTAGGGTGTCTTTGGACTTAGAAAGAGTGCTTTTGTAGAACTGAGAAGGATGGAACAAAGTTGAATGTGTTGGAGATGGAGGATGGTGACTGGAGATGAATCTCAAAAAGCTAAGAAGGGAGCCTAGCATAGTATCTGGGGAGAGACAGTGTTGAGAGAACAGCTGTTGTTTTTAAGCTGAGAAAAAGTTCAAAAGGATTTTATGTTGAGAGAGGAAAAGCAGGTCAAGAGGGAAAAGTTATATAGGGAAAGGAGTTAAGTAATGGTGCCCAATAGCTAACGAGATGAAAAGGTGAAGAATGTTCATCCACAGGAATAGAAATTCTGTGTTACTGAGACAGAAGAGAATTTCAAAATTAGCTATCATTCATTTTTTGTTTTTGTTTTTGTTTTTTGCAGTACGCGGGCCTCTCACTGTTGTGGCCTCTCCCATTGTGGAGCACAGGCTCTGGACGCATAGGCTCAGTGGCCATGGCTCACGGGCCCAGCCGCTCCGCGGCATGTGGGATTTTCCCTGACCGGGGTACAAACCCGTGTCCCCTGCATCGGCAGGCGGACTCTCAACCACTGCGCCACCAGGGAAGCCCCTAGCTATCATTCTTAATGGACACTTTTGAAACGTTATTTGTATTCCAATCTACTAATTTGTAATTTCCCTATGACACACTGTTTTTAAGAAACATGAAATGTGTGCACATAATATTTTGTAAACTATGTAATGTTCTACAAATGCAAAATACTATTGCTGAAGTAAAACAATTCATATTCTTTCTTATCCTTCTGTTTGTTTTTCCTTTTTTCACATTCTCTTCTGCCACTTCCTGTTCCTGTATTGTTCCAACAACATTACAGAATAAACATGCTTTGTAGGCTAGAAAGAGAACTTCTGTATCATTTATAGAATTGTATTGGAGGGATAATGTACTCCTTGGTGAGATGGAAATGTGGCACCCAAGGACAGGTTTACTCCTCTGTTTGTAGCAAATAAAAAGGGTCTGTTAAGGTGGCATTTTTTTTTTTTTTTTTTTTTTTTTTTTTTTTTGTCTGTAGGGTTTCGTTCTAGCATAAATCAGTCATTTATTTTGGGGTTTGTGAAAACCTAAATCAGATTTGTGGAAACATAGTGACAACAATACCCTTAGTTTGGATTTAACTTTCTTCTATCCTTCCAAATATACTGGAAGCTACTTGAAGTCTGGAACACTGTCTTTAATGCCTTTTAAAGATGCGTTGACTACCTATGACAGATCTATGAATATGGGCACAGAAGTAAAATGTTATTTGCTGAATGAGAAACAAACTATGAAAAAGTCTTAAGTAGGTCTCCTAGCCCATATGAAATAGATACGATAAACTCTTACCTGTTTGTGATAACTTTGGACCACAAAATGGAATTTGATGGCCACTGATTTTTCATACCTTTAGGCCATGTCCTAAAGTCAGGTCTTCACTTGTTACGAGGTATTCGAATTTTGCTTACTTACTGTCTCTCACCTCTCACTGCTTCGAGATCTACTGCATTAAGTTGGCTTCACAATAAAGGAACTTTACCTCTCAGCAGACATCATAATTTATCACTTAATTAAATCAGCGAAAGATATGCAATCAGTGGCCCAGCCAGACCTGACGTTGGCTGTCATGGGTTTCCAGAAAAAGGGCTCTCAGGTGATTGTGCTGGAGACGTGGCTAGGGAAGACGGACACGACTTCTGAGTGAATTGATCTGATTGAGTGCATAACGCTGGCCACATAACAGCTGTGGGTTATAGCCTGGCCTGTCATGTGCTGACAGGTTTCCTGGTACCAAACATGATCAGGACCCAAATTCACAGCTTGATTACATTTAATCATTCAATGTTGACATGTAAACTTAGCCAAATTGTAGAGGAATTTATTGGTAAAAATTCAAGCATGTTGGTGACTAACCTAATGCTAAGGTTAGTCAGACCAGTTGTACATAATTATTAGGCTCCATTAGTGCTTTTCTCTGGCAAGCAGAAGAAAACTTACTTTGCTCTCTCCCTCCTTTTAACTCCCATACATCTTATGGCTCTGAATCTTATCTTACAGCACCCTAAGCTTTCAATGTCTGTTTTAATTATACATATTCGTGTCATCTTCCATTCCCCCTTTTACTGTTTCAAAGGCTAGAGTTCCATTCTGTCTTTTTATCCAGTAGTGCCTACTGGAATAAATGTATATAAGAATTAATGATTAACTAAATAGATGAAACAAAAAAATGAGCAGTTCTTTTGTTATTGTATTCAGTACTTCATTTATTTAACATGTTTTTATTGAGGTTCTACTATTAGGCAAGGAAAACACCTAGAACAGTACTGGAAACATGGTGGGAAAAATGTTTGCCTTGCTGTCCACGATTTTAAAAATGATGTGTTGTTTTTCTTCCAATGTTTTTTTTCATTGTAGGTGTTACCAATATAATTTCTACAAAGCGCTTCATATTATCATTGGCTAAATGTCACTGGTAGATTTTCAGTCGGAGCCAGATATAAATGTACAAATATAGGGAGATAGGAAAGATAAGTTCCAGAAAATAATTTTTAAAAATTTAGTCATGACAAGAAGAGAACATTGAGTAGTTGAGTATAAAGTTGGGTGAGTTTGCAGGAGAATTCACATTAAATGATATGCCTCTGGTATCTTGGGACTGCAAGCTATGTTGGAAAATAAAGATTTTAACATTAAATTATGAAGGAAACAGAAACAAAATATAGTATAGGAATATGAGTGTTTCAAAAGATTTTTCATGATAAGCATGCATTTCAACTGCTCTAGACTTTGCATTTTTTTTCTGTATATGATTGTTCTGTCAACAAGATTATTTTTACCAGAACATTATGCATCTGAATTGGCAAAATACTGTCAGGAAAAAAAGGAAGTAAATTGGAGATACATGCTATTCTTGTGCCATGGGTCAGCATTTTAGGTGTCGCTGCTTAATTATATATTCTCAGTACCACAGTAAGAGACTTGGCTGATGACCAGACCCACCTCTTTACAGATGCCTTCTTTGACCACATCAGCTGACCCATGGTGATTTTCCTTTCCTCTGAAATCCTAAAGCTTGCTATTTTTTAAAAAATTTATTTTATTTATTTATTTTTGGCTGCGTTGGGTCTTTGTTGCTACATGTGGGCTTTCTCTAGTTGCAGTGAGCGGGGACTACTCTTCAATGTGGTGCGTGGGCTTCTCATTGCGGTGGCTTCTCTTGTTGCAGAGCATGGGCTCTAGACGCATGGGCTTCAGTAGTTGTGGCTTGCAGGCTCTAGAGCGCAGGCTCAGTAGTTGTGGCACGCGGGCTTAGTTGCTCTGCAACTAAGGATGCTCCGTGGGATCTTCCCGGACCAGGGCTCGAACCCGTGTCCCCTGCATTGGCAGGTGGATTCTGAACCACTGTGCCACCAGGGTGGCCCAAGCTTGCTATTTTTATATCCCAGATTTGACAGTTACCATATATTGTTATGTAGCATTGTTTTCCTTTTAAATCAGGGTTTTTTTGTTTCCTGAACTTTTTATAAACTCTTCGTGGAAGTAAAGAAACAGTTACTGAACATCCTGTCTTTGCTGGGCATTTCTCTGTATGTTACATGCTTCATCAATCTGCTCTGGCACCTGTTAATGTGTTAGCTGTGCCCTGTGGGAGAGAAAGGCATTTTCCCTACAGCTGGACACCCTAATCAACCATGATATTCAAAGAGTCAAAGAATCTTGTCCAATCATATGAACAGTTTTCTGAGGTCTCAAAACAGATGGAAATAGGGAATTCCCTGGCGGTCCAGTTGTTAGGACTCTGTACTTCCACTGCTGGGAGCAGGGGTTTGATCCCTGGTTGGGGAACTAAGATCCCACATGCTGTACAGCACAGCGGGGGAAAAAAAGAAAAAAGAAAACAGATGGAAATAAATCTCTACTTCTAAGATAATGGAGAAGTGGCTACTTATTTTGAGAAAAAAGAAGCAAATATTGGACTAGTTATTATTCCTTATTCTCCCTCTTCCTACTATGCAAATAGATATTCCCAACCCCAAGTTTCTTTACCTGCTTTCCCCACTTTGCAATCTTCTGTTGGTGCTTTTTATTCTTATCCCCATGCGACTGTGTACGATAAACTCTATGTTAGATCCGCTCCTCTTCCTGTCCCTCGTCCTCCTTCCTTTGTCGTGTCTTTCTTTTACGTGTAGCTGTCCAGTTTTCCCAGCACCACTTATTGAAGAGATGATCTTTTCTCCATTGTATATTTTTGCCTCCTTTGTCACAGATTAGTTGACCATAGGTGCGGGGGTTTATCTCTGGGCTGTCTATCCTGTTGCATTGATGATTTCTGTTTTGTGCCAGTACCATATTGTCTTGATTACTATAGCTTTGTGGTATAGTCTGAAGTCAGGGAGTCTGATTCCTCCAGCTCCATTTTACAGTCTTTGAACATCAATTTTCTCAACTTTAATGGGAATAATAATGATAGTTTAATAATAGTTATAATTGATAAAGTACTTGTTAATGTGCCATAAAATGTATATACAGTTGCTACTACCTTGATAGCAGCCCTTTAAAGAATGCATTTTTCCTGTATAACATAATATAGTAAATTGAAGCTGGAGAAGGTTAAGCCATTTTCCTAAACTTTCACAGGCAAGAGTTAGTAGAGTTGGACTAAGAGTCAAGTCTGCCTGGCTCGATGCTGCCTCTTACAAGACTGTTGAGAGAACTAATGCTTGTGAAATTGTACCTCTAAAAATAATCTTGATTTCTAAATTTCAAGAGTTTCTGAGTTATAAGTAAACTGGATAGACTATATTTAAGCCATAGGTTTTTTAAAATAGATCTTTATCGGAGTATAATTGCTTCACAATACTGTGTTAGTTTCTGTTGCACAACAAAGCAAATCAGCCATATACATACACATGTCCCCATATCCCCTCCCTCCTGAGCCTCCCTCCCACCCTCCCTATCCCACCCCTCTAGGTTATCACAAAGCACAGAGCCAATCTCCCTGTGCTATGCTGCTGCTTCCCACCAGCCAACTATTTACATTCAGTAGTGTATAAATGTCAATGCTACTATCACTTTGCCCCTGCTTCCCCCTCCACCTCAAGTCCTCAGGTCCATTCTCTATGTCTACCTCTTTATTCCTGCCCTGCAACTAGGTTCATCGGTATCTTTTTTTTTTTTTTAGATTCCATATATATGCATTAGCATACAGCATTTGTTTTTCTCTTTCTGACTTACTTCACTCTGTATGACAGACTCTAGGTCCATCCACCTCACTACAAATAACTCAATTTCGTTTCTTTTTAGGGCTGAGTAATATTCCATTGTATATATGTGCCACATCTTCTTTATCCATTCATCTGTCGATGGACATTTAGGTTGGTTCCATGTCCTGGCTATTGTAAATAGTAAGCCATAGGTTTTTATCATGGAAAATTTGGGCCTAGACAGTTAATTAAAGGGCATTATGGTGGAGGTCATGGACTCTGGAGCAAAACAACTAATGACTTTGATTCCTGGATCAGACAGTTACAAACGACCTCAGTCATGTCATTAAAATTTATGGTGTCTCAGGTGCTCTTCTGTATGAGGATAATAATAGTCCTGTTCTCAAAGGCATGCTGTAAGGGTAAAATGAGAATATATAAAAGTGCTTAGAACAATGCCTGGTATATAGTAAGTGCTATATTAGTGTTAGTTACTAGATATTGCTAATTGTTGAAGCATCTACATAATTGAGACAGATATGCATAATTGACAATAGGAACTCTACATTTTCTATATTGCAGCTCTCTTAATCTGGGTCTCTTCAACCAGCCCCCAGTGCTATCTTGTTGCATTTAGTACTCAGTTATACATGTGTATGTTTCCATGAATTTATATAAAAGTATCTGTCTATGTTTGTATGTATTTATATATATGTACATATATAATGCATATTTATATGGAGAGAGTATCTATCTATTTATAGAGATATCTATCTATAGTTCTATAGAGAAAAGAAATCCTGTAGATTTACCTACATTCTATTTTATTTTGAGTCTTGAAAATTATCCAGGTGATTCTCCCATTATAATTCTTTAGGTCTTAGTTTGGTCTCAGAGTACCTATATGTTTCTATGAATACAAGTGTGACTACAATAGTGAAAGCCATCTGCATTAAATAAAATACTAACAGAAAAAAAGAAACCCTTAATAGTTTCTTAACTTTGAAAATATGCTTGTTAGGAAAATCTGTTTATTCACTTAAAGTTATAGGCCATGTGTGTTATTGGAAATTGATTTGTGTATTCCCTTATGAATATTAACACACAGCTTACTACTTCACCTCAATTTCACCTAGCCCAATACTTATGAAATATGTAAATTACCTTACTAGTCAGAGAGTATTCAGACTTTTTGTTTAGTTTTCTTCTCCCCGCTTACTACACACACAAGTGAATATGGCAACTAGTGGCAGATATTGCTAGTTACCTCCTAGTTAAAAGAAGAAGCCTCTTATTTATTTTCTAACTTAATATACGTTTAAACATTCTGATATGTTGGGGAGGAAGAAAATTTCCCTCTGCCCTTCTAGGTTTTTCTGGCTGATCTAAGAATTAAATTGACATGAGACAGATTAACAGGAGAAAATAAAATTTAATTTTGTATGTACCAGAATCCCACATACGTGAGAGGTCAGAGACCCTACATATGTGAAAAGTCCAAAGACAGAAAGATAGAATGAGGTATCTATGTCACCCTGAGTTAAGAAATGGGATAGGGGGTTGGTGTTTCCAAGGAGAAGAGGGTCATTCCAGGACAGGTCCATAAGAAGAGCAGATGTTTGATGTTTAGACATTTGCCTTGCCATTTAGATGGGGCCACTCAGATAAAATTTATCTCTGGTAACATCCATTTTGCTGGGAAGAATCCCCAATTTAAATTCTTTCTAGGGAGTTAAGGGAGGAGCAGTAGTTTCTCTTGAAACCACAGGGTCTCAGTTGCCTGTAGCTCAAAGTTAAGTGTTATTTTTAAAGTCATTCATACATAACTTTGCGTTTATAATTAGTAATGTTTCATTTAAAAACTTTTTATCAATTGTGGTTTTGAGCGTAATTCATGATCTTAATATATTTTTGTTCTAATTGCCATTTTACATTTTCATCATGTGAAGAAAATAGTTATGTGGTTGTGAAATTCTCAAATTAAACTGTTATAATTTTAAAGGGAACCACTAACTACAAATAGAAAAGCATGCATGTTGGAATATATGAAGGGAAATATTGTGTACTCTTTACATTCTATGGCAGATGTATACACTCAAATGGCAATGTAGTAGCTTCTCTGGTTTGGGATTAAGACAGTGTTTTTAAATTATAGTCAAATAACTGCTTCTATATGATATGCTTTCTGATTTGGTTAAACTGCTAGCACGGTTTAGATTAAGATGGGTTTTGGTTGGTAAATATTTGGTGTCTGGGACATTTTCCAGGGTGTTTCAGATGACCCATTGCTGATCCGTTGCGCTAATTCAAGAAGCTTTGATTCTGGTTCAGTCTCTAACTATTTTCCTTCAGTTGATGACTCAAAACCTTAGTAGCCTAGTTTCCTTAATTTTAAAAACAAGTAAAATATATTGTTTCTACCTTGATGGATTATTTAAAAGTTCAAATGAATGAATAGGTACAAAAGCAATCAGAAAAAGTAATGTCACATGCTTCCAAATATATAGTGTGTTTGCTACATATAAAGTTTTAGTTTTCTTGTGATGTGAGTTATCTTTATGGTGAAAGTTATGAGTTTGCATTTTCATTTTAATGGGGAAAGAGAGGGCCAGAAAAAGGTAGGTTAGCAGCAATGTTGTCTTTGGGGAACATGATTAAGCAGGCTTCATTTTTCTCCTTCTGTTTCCTAAACCACTGTCCAACCCAAAGTTCTAGTGACCAGCTGGCCTGGTTTTAGCACTGAATGTCTCATTTCCCAAGAAAAACTTCAGACCTTGGTAAATGGGTATGACTACGTAGTCAGTTTGCAAACACATTTTCTCACTTCCTGTTCAAGCATAAATCACAGGATATTCTCGCTACTGAAAGACGGACAAGTAGCTGAGGATCTTACAGAGGTAGAATGTTAATTATGGATATCACACTCAGATTATATTGGCTCCCAAAGCTTGTACAATTTTGAGGTGGAGGGGAAAAGTTCCCATGGAAATAGCATATAAAATAACAAATCAAAAACTAGAGATGTGGCCTTGTACAAATAACGGGCCTTAAGATTAAGCTTCATGGGGAATTTGCTTCTGCTGATTATAAATCCACCTTTTTCTTACTCCTCATTCATCCACAGTTTAAAAGAAATAGCTTTTAGCTGATGAGTTTTAAATTTTAAATAGCAAATACACTCATGCATTAAATATGTAATTATATTTCATTTAAAAAATCAAAGAAACACAATTTATTAAAACTTAAAAAAAAACAAAGTAAATTCTGAAAAAATAAAATAAGTAGGGACCTGGTCTGGAGTTTTCAACAGTATTAATTTGACGTTACATTGCTGTAACACATTACACAGATTCTCAAGGATATAAAAGGAGTGAATGCTTTAGATTTTGCAATTGAAGCAACTCTAAAGTTGCTTTTTTTCTCAAGCCTGTTAATCTTTGAGAACAACGATTTTGACACAGCTAGCTATTTGTACATCCTGCTGCAATTCTTTTTTATTATCTGGTCTATTTAGCTTGTAGCAATTTAAGGTTCATCTAGCAAACACTTTAGTTTTTAAGACTTTGGAAGACTAACTTCTCTGTTAGCCATAAAGGCTTCTGAGAAAACACTGGGCTGATCTGATATTCCCCAACAGAATTTCCTTGGCTGATGAAGAAATAAGAGTAATGAGACCCCTAAACTCATATTATTCCCACCCTCCTCCTTTTTCATTTCCCTAAATGTGATCTTTATTTCATTCAGGCAGTAACAGACTTGTGTGCTTTTTGTTCAAATTCAGAAATCTTATTCATCAGATATTTTTTCTTAAATATGCATATTTTTTTGTTTGTCAAGAAGTAAATCTACCTCTGCACAGCAAGTTGAAGTGGAAATATAGGCTGAGCCAAGTCACCATGCTCAGCCTCTCTTCCTCTGTTCCCAGGAGATGCTCACAGACATTTGCTCTGGCCCTTCCTGCCTGCCAAGAGGCGTTGCTTGGTTTTGTGAAGCGCAGTAAGGCCACTCTGGACTTTTTGCCTATAAATCCACTTGCTTCTTGAAGTCTGGGTCTATATTTATTTTGTTCATCATTATATCTTCCGCTCAAAGATAGTTGTGGAATGAACAAAATTTTTGCTGAAATTTGGCCTGTACTCAAAGGCCTTTTTGCATGAATCTGTATTATAATGCTGATGTGGGTCAGCATGAGCTATCAGCAAAAATTAGGTCTTGCATTATAACGTACTATGACTATAATTTCCCATCACTTTAATGTTGGAACATTTGCCTAATCAAATGATAACATTTAATGATTTCTAAGCTTCACTTTTCCTTTGCCTTTGACTTTAATAATTAATAGTCTTTTCCTCTCTTCAAGCTTACCCTCAACTAATTATGTCTGTACGTATGTATTTGTTTATTTACTTACTTATTTACTTATCCATCATTCATTCACTCATTTTCATATACCTTCTATTTGGTGCTCTCCTCAGGAGATCCCAGGGTTAAAAGACTGGCATTCTGCAAATCTGATAAGATCAAAGGGAACTTAGTTTCAGGTCACTTTCTTATTGGCAATTTGCACACAAACATCCGCCAAGCTATCTTGTTAAACCTTCTAGCCTTTTAGGTGATGCACATGAAAATAAGTAACAAAAAGAAAAGTATTAATCAAAAATAAGGAAATAAACTTTACGTTTTTAATGATAAAATAGATGCAGAAACTTTGCTTGGAAAAAAATTTAATGGAAAAATAACTTTTATTTAACACTTCTCAGCTTCTTATATGAGATTTTTGAGATGCTTTGTTGATGGGATTTATAGACCACAACAGCCCACCAAGGAGAAAATTGAATGTCTGACACTAATAATAGATACTTGAGGGTTCCTAGCATTTTCTGATATTGACACTGCAGATTAGGAAAACATTTTCAGATTCATGTACTTTACTGTAGGACTTTTAGAAATAACCAAGGTCAACCTGACATTTTATAATTGACAAAACCAAGATCAGAGAAATGACTTGTCTTGATTAGTAGATTATATTTATATGCAAACTTGTGGCTAGAACAAGTGCAATTTAAACAGATAGTGAGGTGAGGTTGGCCTATAACCAGGGAAGCCCAACTAGATGGCATCCACAGAATCCTAAAGGCCACCATTACCTTGGGTCTGACCTTCACAGCCTCAAAAATTCAGAAATTCTCTGAATGGATCACCCCTTTTCTTTTTTTTTTTTTTTCCTTTTCTTAAAACAGTATCACACTCACCTAATCCCAGAAACTGATTCATAAAAACTATAGCAAAACAATGCCAGCCAATTTAATAGTGAGAAATCACTGTCACATGAACAGGAATTCTGGAGCAGACTAGTACATTTTCTCCCTTCATCAAATCTACACTTTATGCAGTTACAATCAGAAGATTGGGTAACATGAAATCAGAGCAGATTTTGCAGCAAAGGAAATAACTGTTTCCAGAGTCTGCTCAGGAAAAGCTTAACAGAGGAGATCAAACCAGAGGAGGAGGTGACTCCAGCCAGAAAGAACAGCACCTTAAAGGCATAGAATCAAAACAAACATGGTGTGTCTCTAGTAATATTGTTAGGTTGTACAATGTGCAAGGGCTGGCTGGGTGGGGGTTGGTAGAGCTAGGACTGGCA
This sequence comes from Neophocaena asiaeorientalis asiaeorientalis, assembly GCF_003031525.2. Lineage (NCBI taxonomy): Eukaryota > Metazoa > Chordata > Mammalia > Artiodactyla > Phocoenidae > Neophocaena > Neophocaena asiaeorientalis. Next base: position 1,591,794 of record NW_020174569.1, on the reverse strand, counting down.
AGGACTCAGTTTGGAAAGGCAGAAGGGGACCAGACCTTGAAAAATCTGGTCAGTCAATGTCAGGAAAGAGAATTCAACCAAGGGCACCAGGAAGGCAGACAGACTCTTACCCGAAAACTGGGTTCACCTCTTGTTGGGTGTCAAGCCAAAAGACACAACCAAGCCAAATATCAAGAGAAGGAAGGATTTATTATTACTTGCCACAAATAAGGAAAACACTAGGAATCTTTCCCAAAGCAGTGTCTCTCTGAACAGCAAAACTGGGGAAGTTTTAAGCTAAGGGTACATGCATATTCATGAAGGGGCTTGGGCAGTCACAGAGTCCAAGCTTTAGTTGATTGAAGTCACAGGGGTCAGAAAAGATCAACATTATCCTCCCTTAGGTTCCAGTTGATCTGATGGTTGAGGCTTCTGGCTAATCTCTACCACTGAAACTGGAACTAGGAGTCTTTACAACTGATATACTATCTTTGTATTGTTACTTCCCTTGTCTGATAACAGGCAATGTCTCTGCACTGTTTTGTTCCCTTAAGATCATTAATTGCTGAGACCTGTTCAAGGGCAAACATCCTGGCCAGGCTTAGATCACAAAATGACTTAGACCCAAAATGGCTTCTCTTCTGATAAGAAAGCCATGCCTAGTTCTCTTTCTCTGGGACACCCTAAGGTATCTGCTTAGAGAAGCAGGAGAAAATACAGGAGAAATTGGTGCAAGAGCTGGTGTTGGGGCAATATAATTAAAAACAAAATCTTCACCTAACCCAGACAACCTCTGAACTGTTCAAAGATGAACTGAGGCACATTAAATTTTCTAGAGCTTATTTGCGCATACATCCATATGAGTCAGGCAGTAGCCCACATTGCGAGTCTTTGGGACACTCCACTAACAGGAGCTAGGGGAGAGGTTTTTATAGAGAAGATGAGGAAGCAAAGCAAGAATGTTATTTGATTAGCTCTTGCCTAAGCTTGCTTTACTTGGAAAAGCCTCCTTGGCTGTTTGGGATTGGTAGTTCTTAAGTTACATTTTCCTGGACTCCAGTGCTTTGACTCTGGCTTTGGTTTTGGTTGCTACCAAGGCATTAAAGACACCTCAATCTAATGGCTTCTTTGATTGATTACTGTACCATCACAAAGGTAGAAGGGTAAGAAAACAGTTTTAGTATTGAATAAGGGTTATACCAGAAAATGATGTGCATCACAGGTAACCTGCTAAGAGATTGCAAGGACAGAAAGACATCTCATCCTTTCATATAGCCATCACATACATGTTCTCAAGATAAACGATAATTAGTCCTCAGGTAAGAGGACTTGACAACACCATTTGCTGCACATAGTTCATCCTAAATTCGCTTGGTAATTGGGGTGACCTTCTGTGTTAGCTAGTTAGCTTTATCCAAAGGAAAAATACATTTATTTTTCTGACAGAAGGTAGCTTTGGTGCCAGGCACCCACCAAAGTTAAACTCTTACCCACATACCCATCCACAGAAACTAGGAGATAGAGTCCCATTTCCTTGTTAATCACATTTCAAAGGGTTGATTCTCTGGTCCTTGAGAGACATGGCTGTATTGTGAAGATGGCAAAAGCTTATCTAGCTTTCAAAAAGAGTTATATTCAGCAAAGTGATTCAGTTATACAACATTGTAAATCAACTATACTTCAATTTAAAAAAAGAATTACATACATTTCAAAGAGAGGGAAAGAACTTAAAATACAAGTTTTCTCAAGAAATTGCTCTAAGAAAAAAGAACGGGGAGAAGTCTCTCCCTTATTTTCAACAGGGAGAATTAAGCGTCTCATTTTTAACTTGTATGTGCCTTTAGTAAGTTTTAGACTGAGAGTAGTCAGTTGATCAACTAACTGAAACACTGAAGTTCAAGGCTTTTTCAAAAAGAGGAGGGACAATGGAGAGGGTCTAGAGAAATTATTGGGCTGGCCAAAAAGTTCATTCAGGCTTTTCAATAACATCTTATGGAAAAACCCAAAGGAACTTTTTGGCCAACTCAATACTATCTCCAGCTCAAAGAGACCAGTCTTCCAGTCTCAGAGTGTCCTCATTTTTGAAGGAGCACACTGAAGGAGCCAGCCTACATTGTTTTCTCTGTAAGAGTCAGGAAATTGATTACTTAATGGTTAAATGGCAGCTCTCTTAGTATCCTTTTAAAGTCAGTTGGCTTAATTCTTAAAAGTTGTTTGCATTTGAGAGAATTATGTTGGAATTCTCTATCCTTAGGCATTTTGAAGTACTTGACTGTGGCAACAGTTTTATTCACAGGTCTCTGAGAAATTCCCCCCTTTTTTTATCCTGAGGCCCAAGGACTGTAAAGTAGGGCAGAGCTTGGCCTGTTCATTTCTACAGCTGCAGGGGGTGAGTAAGACTGCTTTGCTCTCTTAAGGCTTTTTTTTTTTTCTCCCTTCTAAAGGAAAATTGTCAAGTCCTTTGTAATAGTTCACACGGCATTTTATTTTTCATTTTATCCCATTGTCTGAACACATTCCTAGATAACAATTTTTTAACCTTTATATTTTACTTTTAAATAGTTTTACATTTCTTTATTTCCCCCTTCCAATTTTATTGAGCTACAATTGACATACAGCACTATGTAAATTTAAGGTGTGCGGCATACTGATTTGACTTACATATGTGAATGAAAAATATTGCCTGCTGTATCAGTAAATGAAGGATGTTGCAGCCATCAAGCCATCACATTACAGTCAACCAGATGGTGCACCCTAAGGGAACTCAGGATGAGAAGTACAGGATACGACCCCAGATAGCTGAGGTGCATAACAAAGGAGTGGTATCAGTTAGCTCAGACTCTTGCATCTTCCCATACACAGAAAAGTGCTAAATTCCTTAACTTGAGATATCTGGTTTTCTTTAATGATCAGTAATCTTTTGGTGTTTCAACTACCTGGTTTCTGTTGCAAAAACTCCTATACATTCTGCCTCCCCCCTTCTTGCCTCCTCAGAGCAGTCTTTCAGAGTTATCTGAGATGCAGTGTCCCGGGCTTAGGACCTCAGTTTTGTCCACCAAATAAAACATAACTCTCAACTTTTACGTTGTGCATTTTTTTCAGTCAACACATACATCAAGACATTATTACCACAATAAGTTTAGTGAAGATCCATCATCTCATATAGATACAAAAGAAAAAGGAAAAACAATTTTTTTCCTTGTGATGAGAACTTTTAGGATTTACTCTCTCAACTTTTATATATAACATACAGCAGTATTACTTATATTTGTCATGTTGTACATTACACCCCTAGTACTGTTTATCTTATAAATGGAAATTGGTACCTTTTGACTGCCTTCATCCAGTTCTCCTTTCCCCCAACCCTAGCTTATGGTAACCACAAATCTGATCTCTTTTTCCATGACTTCATTGGTTTGCTTTTGAAGTACAATTGACCTACAACACTGTGTTAGTTCTTGGTGCACAACATAGTGATTCAATATTTCTATAACGTTTCAAGACAGCATTACAGCATGACCAAAAAAAAAAAAGAATCTCTATTGGTTGCATAATGCCTACTCTATTTTAGGAGTCAACATGCTTATATGTTTATACATATATTTTCTCTATGCAGAATTTATATAGCATTTATGTTTCAAATTCATAGGTCAATATGTATACAGTGCTAGTAAAAGCTATTATGAGACACAACTATTAGCATGTTGTATGTATTGGGAAATAAAAACTGAAGCACTTACAATCTTGTCAGTGAAATGTGACTAACAGTCAAAGACAATGCATCATTAGTACAGGCATTTGTGACTCAAAGCCTCTTTTTCAATGGGATTTCTGAGACTTAGAAATCAATAAGGAATAATCTTAGACGACTTCACACAGAAAGTGAAATGTGACCTTTAGTTTGAATGATAGTCAGTGTCTTGGTTGAGACCAATGGTTGTAACTAATCAAAATCCACTCAGCCAGCTTAGACAGAAAGCAGCTTGTACTGAGAGGAGCAGACTTGGTCATAGTATGATCAGGAGTTACTCTTAGGCCTTAAGAGCTGAGAACCACAATGGTCTTGTTCTGTCTCTGCCTTTTAATCTGGGCTCAACTATTCCCCTCACTTGGGTTTTTCTATGAACACCTGCATCACTCTCTTTTTTCCTGGAATCAGCTTTGTTTACTTTTCTGCACATAAGGGAAGATTACAACTCACACTCCAAAATCCTAAGCTTTTGTATCCTCAGTTTAAGTGCCTAGCAAATGCTGACTGGCATCTCAGACTCCTGATTTCAGTAGCCTAAGAAAAAGAGTTTGACTTGGTCAAGCAAGGTCACAGGGCAACCAGGTTGGATGGCTGCCACTAAGCATCTCTTAGAAAAGAAGTAAGGTAGGCAGGAGACATTGTTCAGGTGGAGATGGAAGTGGTGGGAATGCAAACAAACAGGAGGGAGTGTTGGTAGATGAGAACGAAAATAGTGTGTTAAATGGGGTGGGTCCTTCTAAGAAGGGTGAGTTTCATTTACAGAAGACTATCTTATTGAAAGGCTGTTGAAACTGACAATGTCTCACATGGGAGAGACAAGTAACAAAGATCGTTAAGGAAGGAGGTGGTACAAATCCTTCCTTTATCTCCTTTCTGTGGAGGGCCTCTTAACACTGCCCCCACATCCTGTCCAATAGCAGGAATTAGGGCTCTTCTGAGTGTCAAAACAAAACAGGGTCTAAGTCAGGGTTCCAAGCAGACAAAAAAAGCCTCGAAGATATAATTGGACTCAAAGAATCAGGTCAGTCAGTGTGTGAAAATAATGGATTTCAGGCTACTAGGATCAGTAACCCATATTAAGAGTTTTGTCCCTAAAGGAGAAAATCCAGGTCAGGATTAAGCAGCCTCTTAAGTGGTCTCTGTCAAGAGCAGGAGACGATCTTTGGCAAGAATGAATCATTGGCTCATGGTTTTCTGGGCTAGAGAAGGGGTAAAAGGATGAAGAGCAGGATACTTTCTGTCATTTGATAAAGCCTGACCATTCAATAGATTTAAGAGTCAGGAGCATAGAGAAGAGGGTTGACATCATGCAGAGAAACAAAATATGCAATAAGAATGAGGGCATGCAGAGCCAGAGGATAAAGGATCTAGGACTGGCCTTGAGAAACGTGAATAGTTATAGGGAAAAGAGGACACAAATCTTACAACTAAAAAAGAAGATTTGTCAAAAAGTCAATAGAGAATCAAGATTTGTAAGGCCACAAAAAAAGAGAGGGGGAAAAACATTTCAAGGAAGTGGGGAATATGTGTTAAATGCAACAGAAAGATGAAGAAAAATGGGATTGGAGAAAAGGGCCATTGCACGTGGCAATGAAAAGGCTGTTAGTGACCTTTGAGAGAGTAGAATCAGGAGATTGATTTGGTCAGAAACCAGGTTTCAAAGGGTTCAAAATATTGAATGGATGTGAAAAATGAAGGCAGCAAGTAGAGATCAGTGGTTTCAGATGCTTGTCTGTGAAAGGAAAGCAATAGGGAGTAATGGGATTTTTTTGTTGTTACAGGAGACACATGTTTGAAAGTTGTCTACTTACCTTCACTTTCCATAAGTCTTCATTCTCATGTATCCTGGAGTTCTCCAATAAACTGCTAGTCTGTTGGGTTCCCCACGCCCTTCGTAATGCTTACTTATCTGCTGGTCTGTATAACCTCAAGTTTTTCATTACTGATAAAACTTCAAAGAGAGAAGTCAAATTACACATCTATACATTTTACACATTTTTAGGAGGATTTGGAACACAGTTGAAACTCTTGATTTAGTGCCAGTAAGAAATTATTTGAGGATTCAATTTAATTTGCTACCCTTAGCATGGAAAATGGTGGACAGTATTTAATTTCAGACTAAATTTAGGGAAAAAAATTCTAAGGAATCATTTGTACCACTACTTCTTATTACTTATACCTCCATGTCCAGTATAATTTCAGCTAGCATTCTGGGAATACCTAACATAAGAAAGGTAACAAAAACCCAAAACAAGTAAGAACAACAACAATAGACTCCTCAAAGCATCTAGTGATGAGTTCTCAGGATGAGAGATAGGAAAATATGGAAAGAGGGTTTGCTGTCACTTATTCTCAAGTTTTTGGTCTCTTAATAACCAGACATTAAGAATAGGGGAAATAAGGAGAGTGAATTCGGTGAATGTTCAAAACTGTGATTCACTGACTAAAAGGCATTTCCATCCACATATTATCATTTTCCCTGATATTGGAGCCTGTACTGTGTCTGAGCCAGCCCTAAATAAAGACTGGTTTGGAAAAAGACAAGGGATCTGCTTACATATAAACATACCCTGAATCTAGAAAGGTAGTGAAATCTGTGACTTTTAAAGTTTTCACATCCATTCTACAGAGGGCCTAGAGTATACCAGATAAGAGTACAGGATGTATTTATCCTGACACAAAGATATTTAAAGTGCAAATATGTTAAACAAAATTATGCCCACACGATGACATTTGAACAAAGAAGTGTTCTCTGTTGCAAAAGTGTTTGAAACAATTGAACGCTTTGATTGATTTACTAAAATGCACAATTTAGAGCAACTTCTAAAATTTTCTCTGGCTGAAATCAGTTACGTCAAGAGTAGGAGAAAGTAACAGAGAGAAAAGTTTGGTGAGCATAAGAGGTACCTATCAGACAGCGATGAGAGATACAAACAGAGAGCTATTCTGATGTATTGACTATAAAGATCCACACACAATAGAGTCAGACATCTGTAGCTTCCATCTCCAACCTCCGATTTTCCCTCCACGTGTAGCATGGGCTGGGGAAAACAACGGCAAGACTGAAGCAACCCACTTTACTCTGCTTGTCCTTGTCTCAAAGTATCTGTTCATGAATTGAAAAAAGGAAGCCGACTGCAGAATCAGTTCTGCTTACAAAATTTTGAAGTAACTGTTAGAGAAGCCCTTATATTTCCTGAGTTTGTAGAGTAGCCAACTCCTAAAAATGTATTCTAAGAATAGTATCAGAAACTACTGTCATTACAGGTGCCATAGTCATGCCCTTTGAAGATGACTTTGAAGAACAGCACTCACTCTTGGGGATGAGTAGAGTCTGGTCATATTTGTTTTGTTGTTGCATGCAGTACACATGCCATATGTACTGTCTTTCATTTACTCCTCATTAAAAATCCAGTGAAGTAGGTATTAATGCCCCCATTTTTCAGAGGAGGAAAGTAAGCTTCCAAGATCATACAGCTAGTAAATGGTGGAACAGGATTTAAAGCCAGGCAGTCTTCCTTGTGAATCCATGCTCACAACCACTCCTTTACCAGGAGTCATTCCACAGCTCATATGTAATTTCTGAATGAAACAGATGCATAGTTGTGGAAGTGGCTTCTTTTTTTATTTGGTCTGACAAATTATCAAAAGCTAACCTCAACAGGTATTGATAGTTTGGTACTTGTCCTTCCATTTGTATCTTTTCTCTTTGTGTTTTCACTCTGCTTCTGTAGCTAATCAGTACTTTTCAGCAAGGCTAGCATTTTATATTGTCATTTCCTAAGGACTCTTTCACCTTGTAATTGTCACCTTTGTTGCTGTTTTTTCTGAAATGATTGCCACGTTCACATCTTTGAGGAATGGTGGCCATTTTACTGTGAAACTAATGGTGATGATTATCGCTTTGTTAACTACATATTATCAATCAATGGTTGCATTTTTTTCCTTTGCTAGAATCCACCATAATCAGTTCCTGTGAAATCAGAATCATTGAGAAGATTAAAAATGAATTCTGTACTTTTAAAATTAAAAAAGAAATGACTCTGATGGATATGATATGGATACCTTTATTTCATTATACTGTTCTGAATAATAATCTGCATTTATTATTTTTTCCTCTTTCATGCATTTAATGCTTCAGCCTTGGGGATGAGTAAGCAGCTGCCTCAGTTGCTATCATCACTGACTCTTTTGGACACCTTAAGGGATAATTTGTTCATTGTGGTCACATAAAAGCTATCCACCCCTTCTTCAACAGAGAGCAAATATGTAACTTCTCTGCTAGGGCACATAGAGAGAGACAGTGAGGGCATTGCTAATGGGTGAGTGAGGAGGGAGGGTAGAAGAAGGAGTCTCTGATGGTCACTTGCCTTGCTTTTGAACTATATAAACCACTAGAAGGCAAAATTAGCTTTTTAATGATCAGTGCCCACCTCTTAAATAACCATATTATGACTCCATCTTTGAAACAATGGCCTATATATGCACCATTCTTAAAAATATTTCTGATTGTATTTGAATTTTTCATCTAATAAGTACTTTCACACACAAAATGCACGTGAGCTAACATCTCTCAGTAATAAATTATACATCACTTATTTAGAAATTCCTTTTTAATTTTTACTAAAATATTTTACTGTGTCTTAAGGGAATGAATGTCAATTCTTAATCTTGATAAATGTGACCATTCTTAATTAATTTTGTTTGGATCCAGAAACTACCAGGGGCATCAGAGATATTTATATCTATATAGTTAAAATCTTTAGGCTTTAACATGCAGTTTATTAAAAAATTCTTAGAAATAAAAAGTATAATTTTATACTTCGAATTGTTTCACACATATTATTACATGTGCATTATATACATGAGGTGGGTCAGTATTCTCTCCCACTAGGGCTCTACAGAATGTTCAGTTACTTTGCCCAAGATCAGGCAAGCAGCTAATGGCACAGCTGGGGCTTTAAATCATGTCTGTTCACATCAAGAGCAGTGTTTGCTCCCTTTTAGGAAACCCTAGCAAGACACATTTGAAATAGCTGAAAGCATCAGAAGTACTCATTGTACGGTTCCTCCCTTGTTTTGGGCTCAGCTCTCCTTGTGATCCCAGGTTGCATAGTTTCCTGATTACCTCTGCAGTGTTCTGTTCATCTGGGTCACTCCACTGGGCTTAACACCCCCATTTGTTCAGTGACTTTCAATTTATTTTGCAATATTTTCTTCTCTACTGGAGAGTCTGTAAGTAGGTATATCAGGTGGGATGCAGCCACTGAGAGCTGTGTGAAAGCACTGTGACATCCACCCCAGCAATCAGGAGCAGTGATTTTGATGGCAGTATGTGGTAAAGTTGCCCTTTCAGCCATACTGCAGAACACAAAAATATGAAATATTCTAGATTAGCGAGGAGGGGATGTAAATAATGGTAAACCTAGTAGTAGTTCATGTACCAAGGAAAGTCATGTACCACAGAACAGAGAAGGAAAGGAAGAACAATACAGTGTAATAATTCTATGAGAAATGATCCTAGAAAGTTTATTTTGAAGAAAAACAGAGTTTGTACATTTGATTTTTTCCAGGTTTTAAGATCATTAAGTTTAAGATCATGATGAGCTTACATTAAATTAATTAAGCAAGTTTAGGGAACTTCCTCAGCCTTGGTACAGCCTAACTTTGGAAAACTTCAGAGTTGAACTTTGGAGTTCTCTGGATTCTGGAGTCCCTCTCATGGCTCAGCAGCAACTGTCATAGTGTCCTATTTTCTTGACTCAGTCCCTCTATCAGTGCTGCCAAGTATGAAATCTCTACTTTCTTCACTGCCTCCTGGACTTTTCTGTTATATCTATACGATTATAAGCTTCTATTTTAGAGTACTTTGTAAATCACTGGATATGTATCTAATATTCAAATGTCTGAGAGAATGTTTGATAGGATTAACTAGTCACTAAGCAGTATAGAACACCATTATGCTGCATGTATCTGTCTATGGAGCACCATACATAGAGGCGTTATGCCAGGCTGCCTCTAAGGACTGGACAGTCCATAGATGGCAACATTTTGTCTCAGGCATGATCACAATCAGCTGATGAAATATTCCTAATTAGAGTGGCTTATATGCATGAGAAATTCTTATGGATTTGTGTTCGGAACAATGTGATATGCTTCAATCACTTTCCGCTTAGAACTTTACTGTTTCCTTTAGTAATCACAGATTGCATACAATGACGAGTTAATACATGGACCTTATTAGACAAGCATTCAGTTTGCACCATCAATTAATGTAGTATCTATCTCTTCAGCTTCTGAAACCTCTGCTTCAACTGTACCAGTGTGTGATGCCCTGAATTTCAGTCTCCATATTTCTCCTCTGTGCCTTTTTATAGATAATAAATAGCCATCCCTCTCTTCCCTCCACAGAAAACCATAGCTTTTTTTTTTGTCAAGTTAACTCATTTTATTACTTCCAAGGCTCACGACTCTAACATTTGCCTCATTAAATCCAAATAAATTAACCTTTTCTTTAAATTATCCATCTCTTTATTTTGTATTTCACCAATACTCTTAAAGAAAAATTATTCATGACGCTTATTGAAGACAGTAAGGCAGACTTTATTCAGGGGCCTACTACATGGGGTTTTGTGAGGACAGAGATTGGACTCAACTCAAGACACAATGAGGAAAGGTCGGAATCGATAGCCAAGTTGCAAAATGGGAGTCAATGGATGGAAAATTGCTAAGAGGATATATCATATCACTGGTAAGGGGGAATTCTGACTAAATGACCTAACAGGATTCTTGCTGAAAGGAGGCCAGAGGGATAAACATCACCTGGGGGACTGTGGGGGTTGAGGGACTTGATCAGATATCTAGAATGAGCAGATACCAAGGTGGGGGATTGTGGTCAGACTGACTTAGCAGGATTCTTGCTAATATTGGACAATGCAGAGAAGAACATGAAAGCTCAAAAGTCAGGGTCTAGTTGAAAGGAGAATTCAGAGGAACCTGACTAAAGTTTGGTCAAGGAGAGATTTTTTTTTTTTTTGATCAATTCTTATTGGTACTCTATACTTGTAACATGCTGATTTTTTTTAACTGATTAAAATTAATCTTTAGGAAGGTTCATGTTTGTTTTTTATTCAGAGGAACCTGACTAAAGTTTGGTCAAGGAGAGATTTTTTTTTTTTTTTGATCAATTCTTATTGGTACTCTATACTTGTAACATGCTGATTTTTTTTAACTGATTTTTTTTAACTGATTAAAATTAATCTTTAGGAAGGTTAATTGCTCTCTCTAACTGAATTGGAAAGTGCCTCAAGACTATGCATTTTTATATTTTCTGCACCCTTCTATAGTGCCTAAGTCAGTCCCCGTGCAAAGTGACTGCTCAATAAACTCTTGCTCTGGAACTCGTAACATGGTTTTGCTGGAAAGCTGTGATATGTATGACATGCCAACATAGACATCTCATGCAAGAGCAATTGCACAAAAACAAAGGGGTCAAAGGAAATCAGCAAGTATTTCCCAAATTTTAATATTCCCTATTGAGGAGAAAACAAATAAATAAAGTCAGAGAAGATAGTATTTTGGAAATTAACAGTAAATGGAAATTGTAGAAAACAAGTTTGTGCTTGTGAGAAATCAGTGTTTATAATTTTTTTTTTTAATTGAAAAAGAGAACAAATCTAGGTCTGAGTTTGACCAACAATAGTTGGGTTACACAGCTGTAATTTTTATTTTTCCTTTTTGTTAGATATATGGGCCTTTATGTACGGTTGACATGTCAGTACAGATGATGATGATATTTACCAGGAAAACAAGTGTGGAACGAGTATGTGTAAAACATTTGACTCATTTATAGGAGGTGAGCTCCAGCATCAGTTGCATTTTTTTCTTTTTTGCAGTAACTCGACACTATGCATGTAGGATTTCAAAAATAAATGATCAAAACCCTCAAACTAATTCAAATTCAATTAGCATGAAATAAAATTGATGAACATGCTTTGAGATTGAAGCATTGGAATAAATAGCATTTTCTGTTTAAGTGAAATTCTGCAAAATGCCTTTTCATTGTTTTGAAAATATTTGACAGAAATCTTTTCTGTTTTATAAAGCGAATACAATGGAATTTTATTTTCCTGATGATTCAGAAACATGTGTTTTTGTAAAGATGGATAGAACTCAGTTGGCTGATCGACCTGAAAGGAAACTGACTAGATAGGAGCAAGCCAAGTTTTCCAAATGGTCATAGACTACCCACTGAGCACCGGGTACTTTTTGTGTCTGTGTGTTGTGCTTTTTCCTGAAAAGCACACATAAGACACACAAAAATGAAGAGCAACCCTAGGAAATAACATCAGAACATTTAATAAATATACAAAATTAATTACCTCCTAAACTCTAAAAACTGTCATTTTAGAGGTTAAAGAAGAGGAGAGACATGACTTCTAGTTAGAATAATTAGGAAAAGTTTTACAAAGTAGGTAAAAATTTAGATCTGGATAATTGTGAGGATTGGGACAAGTAAAATGTCATTATATCGTGTAATGGAAAGGAAAATTATAGAATGTGTATAATCAGGGAAGCAGAGAAAAATAAATTAAAAGTTAATCTTGTTTTTTCTTAAAAAAAAGACTGACATTAGGAAAAAGACAGATTTAGGGAAAACATGTTATTTCAAATATACATCAGTTTTACTGAAATAGAAGGAAGATGAAGCCAGATTAAGAAGGCTCTTAAAGGTCAAGTTAAAGCATTTCGAGTTTATTTGGCAAATGAATACCATAATCTGGCATTGAAGACCTGAAGTATATTTTAGAAAGGTAAAACAGGCTGTAGTATGTGGTAAAAAGATCAATTGAAGTGATAAGGGGTGTGATTAACATGGAAATTGCAGGACTAAAGAAATTTTAAAAAGAATTAACTATTATTGACTCATTTTTTAAAAAGAAGGCACTATATTAGACTTTTTTTTTTATTAATGATGACTAGTTTAACCCCCTTGCAGAACTACAAAATAGATACAATCTTCTCCACTTTGTCAGTGAGGAAATAGATTTAGAAATGTTAAGAAAGTGATCAAGTAAAATCTTAGAAAACAGTTAAGCCAAAATTCAAGATAAACTCTGTTTGACTTCAAAATTCAAGCTCTTAGCATTAAAACACTGGAAAACAAACAAACAAAAAAACTTTGTAATGTTGATAAATGATTTGTTATGAGGATGAGGTCAGGTTAAAAGAAAACTGACTTGAAGATGACTATGGCTGGGAGGGGGAACATTTGGGTGGGTAATAAGTTTTATATTTAATCCACTTGACATCTAATAATATATGGGTATGGGTATACATTTTGGAAGACATACCATTACAAATACCAGACTGGAACAGAAAGGTTCACATATTTCTTTTTTTTTTTTTTAACGTCTTTATTGGAGTATAATTGCTTTACAGTGTTGTGTTAGCTTCTGCTGTATAACAAACTGAATCAGCTATATGTATACATATATCCCCTCCCTCTTGCGTTTCCCTCCCACCCTCCCCACCCCACCCCTCTAGGTGGTCACAAAGCACCAAGCTGATCTCCCTGGGATCACATATTTCTAATTCTAAATAATAACTTTCACCAGGTTGAGGAGGAAATGTGCAGAAAACCATAGAAGCAAATCCAGTCTGTGTTTTTTCCAGCACCTGCAACTTTCCCTTGCTCGTATATAACACCCCTAAATTGATCTGTCACCGATTTAGAAACTATTTTGATGTTTAATTTGAAAATGTAAGTGGCTGAATTCCTTGCCAAAAAACCATGTTTGGAAAACCGTAATCTGAAAATAGATATTCATGCAGTAATTGTAATTCCCCATGGAGTAAGAATAGGTTTGAAAATCTTAAACATTTATCAGAGACGATCAGGAGCCCTGCCCAGACTGAAAATTAGAGTATTATATCACATTTTCCTTATGTCTGACAAACATTTATGCAGAACAGAGAGGAGAACTAAAAATTGAGGAAAAAGGCATCTGAAGAGTCAAAACTGATCTCACAATATGTAAGCATTTTAGGTCAGGTACATTATTCATGGGAATTCATGCTTTCTCTTAAATGAGATTTATTCTTTTACTCTTATTTAGTTGTATATTTAATGAGATTTACTGTCAAAGAAAATTAGTGAGAAATCTTACGGGAACTTCTGTTTTAATCCTTATTTATGTTAATATGATATTTAAACTATATTATATCATAATATTAAATATGACATTTATATTATTGATATACAATTTGCAAGAAAGGTATGCCATATTTTTATTGGACACTGCTGAAAAAGTCAGGTAGGTTTATAACAAAGTTTAGAATTTTTTTCCAACCAAAATATCTAAAGTTGAAAAGATAGTGTTGACATTTTAAGTGGAAATTTTCAACCAACAGGAAGTTTCACTGATATGGAATACCTTATTCTTGTTTGATGCTAGATTATAAGGTATTTAATTTAATGAGCATAACACTTATAAATTAATTTTTTAGGAGGCATTTTGCATGCTCCAGAAAATGTCATCCTAGCTTTTTTTTTTTTTCAGGCTTTTTGAGCAATCATTCAGATACCATACAACTCATCCACTTAAAGTATGCAGTTGAATGTTTTTCAGTATATTCACAGGGCTGTGCAACCATCAGCACAATCTAATTTTAGAATATTTTTGTCCCCATCAAAAGAAACCCTCTACCTGCTATCAGACATTCATCAGCCTCCTCTTGTCAGTCCCCTCAGCCCTAGCCAACCACTAATCTACTTCCTGTCTCTATAGATGCCTCTTCTAGACACCTCATATATAGGTATGATACACTATGTTTTTTTTGTGACTACCTTTTTTTTTTTTTTTTTTTTTGGGTACCGGGGCCTCTCACTGTTGTGGCCTCTCCCGTTG
>NW_020174569.1:1573171-1577022 GCF_003031525.2 Neophocaena asiaeorientalis asiaeorientalis | reverse complement strand
GGTTTGTAACCTTTTTTTTTTTTTTTGTTTGATTTTTTTTTTTTTTTTTTTTTTGCGGTACGCGGGCCTCTCACTGTTGTGGCCTCTCCCATTGTGGAGCGCAGGCTCCGGACGCGCAGGCTCAGCGTCCATGGCTCACGGGCCTAGCCGCTCCGCGGCATGTGGGATCTTCACGTACCAGGGCACGAGCCCGTGTCCCCTGCATTGGCAGGCAGACTCTTAACCACTGCGCCACCAGGGAAGCCCGTGACTAGCTTCTTTTAGTTAGTCATGTTTAAGTTCAGCCATGGTGTAGCATGTATCAATACTTAATTTCTTTTTACTATTAATTAATATTCCATTGTATGGCTATGTTCCATTTTATTTATCCAGTCATCAAGTTGATGGATATCTGATTGTTTCTACATTTTGGGTGTTATAAATAATGATGCCATAAATGTTTGTTTACACATTCTCTTGAATATATTACCTAGGATCACAGATATTTTTGAACTGATATCCTAGGACTTGATTTATACACTTTATCTCTTACCAGTATTAATCATTTTAAATGTCACAATATTTTTCCAAATTAATGAAATGAATTAGTGCTGATATATATAAAAAGCAAAAGCAATTAATAATCTCCCCCATCCTTTCTTCTTTTCATCAAACCCTCCAAATAACCAAAGGTAATAGCCTAATGTATGTCATTCCATATCCCATTACTGTTCTCACATGCTAACAAACATAAAATCTACATACAAACTTATACAAACACAAAATTATATATGCACACATATGAGGGTTTATTGTATGACTTTTTAAAATGGAATAATACTGTTGTTTGCACTTCTCTGCAATGCAAATTGTTTTTCTCATTTAAAAATATACCATGAGTATTCTTCTAGTCCAGAAGATGTAGCTTTAACTCATTCTTCTAAATGATGACACAATGTTCCACAAAACTGGTATAACAGTATTTATATAAACATTTCCCTCATTGAGTATTCAGATTTAGTTGCTTTGCCTCTTAATTTGTCACAGCTATAAAGAAAGCTACAGTAATCATTCTTGTACATATGCTTTTTATAAATAATATGTTAACTTCTATAGGCTTGCTTCCATAAAACAGAGTTGCTAAGTCAATAGTCATCCTTAATTTTAATATATATTGTTAAATTTATTTTCAAAAACATATATAGCAATTCACACTCCAAAGTAACAGTTCATGAGAGTAACTGTTTCACACTCTCCACCAACACTGGATATAGTCAATCTTTTTAAATTTGCCAATTTTATGTGTCTATTTCGTTGTTGATACAATTTGAATTTCTCTGACTGCACATAAGAGGGGACATCTTTTCATATGTTGATTAGCAATTTAAATTTCCTCTTCTGTGAACTGCTAATTATTTTCCTTTGCCCTTTTTCCATCAAGTTTGTTTGCTTTCTTCTTACAACTTATTGGAGCTCTCTATGTTAGGGATATTAATATCTGCTTATCATTTGTGTTGCAAATATTTTATCATTTGTTTTTTGAATTTGTTTTTGTTGTCTTTTACCATATAAATTTTTTTTATGTATTCATATATGTCTATTCTTTTTTTCTTTCAGTCATTTTAGTTGCTTAAGAAAGTTTCTTCTACACACTAGTAATAGGAGTATTTTCATACTTTTCTATTAAAGTTATTTCAACTGGTATTATGTTCAAGCAAAAGAACATAATGTTTTTAAGGTATTCAGTAATTAACTGCAGTGAATATATAATATCCAACATTTTCTTCACAGTTCCTTTCTAAATATTGAATGCTTTATAAAATCTCAGAATATTTTACAAAATGAAATTATATACATTTTGTCTTTATATTATGTTTCAAAATGAATAATGAAAAATGGCAGTATATATTATAAATGTTTAATTCAAAAAACACAGGCTACTTAAAATGCTATCAGATATACAATGTAAAATAATACTAATAGATATTTTTATCCAAAAAGGAGAAATACTGATTTATATGATGCCGTAATATAAAATAACAAGTTGTAGAACTAGAAATCATCTTGGTGTATATTATTTTCTGGTACCCTTTCAATGAAAATGAGAATCCATTATTCTTACAGTTGGAAAACAATTAGGCTATGGAAAATATTTAATTTATATGAAACCTCTTGATTAGTATTTTTGGGATGAGGGAATTGCAGGAATATTATCAGCTAGGAAACAACTTTTTTGCTTTATTATCCTCGAGCTATTTATCTGATTCTGTGCTTCTCTTTGTTCTATTCAGAATATTAAAATGTTCCTGGGGATAAAGATGATTAATTACTATCTATAATGTTAATATTTTATGAGAAAATATATTAAATCCTATCTTGAATACAATTTATGGCTGGAGAGAGTCAATACATTAATTTACAGGACTAAGAGCGATTGATACTTCCAGTAGGTAACTTGGGTGTATATTTGAGAATTTGTGTAGTGACTTTAGGTTTTACAATTTTATACTAAAATTTAGTAGCTCTTTCTTTCATTGAATTAGAAAGTTCAGTATTTGAAAATGGCTCATACATAGTTTTTAAAAGGTCATAATTGTTACTCTAATAATAAAATCTTTTAAACTAGACTGCCTATGAAAAAAAAAAATCCCATATCGTACCACTGAATTTTGGCTTATAATTTAATTTGAGAGAAGAATAAAAGTATCTCCTGCTTTTCAAGTTTATTTCAAATTGTAAAATCATTTTATGTGACTCCTTTTTCATCCTCTATTTTATTCTGGTTTCTTTTACAGACTTTTTCAATTCGAGGTATTTTACAATTCCTTTTGTGCTGTCTACTAGATGTGAGATATATATGCAACTCTTGATGATTTTTTTATAAAGTTGGAGATATAAAATGTACACTCAAGAAGGTATTAACTAGAGAAAGAGGAGACAAATTTTTATAAATGTTTATTAGGTAGTGTAAGATCAACTTAGTAAAACAGAAATACAGAAAAGAATGTACCACTTGAGGTTTGAAAGTCATTAGAAACTTAAAGCAAGTGTTTGATTTGTTTAAAAGCGGGTATTACCTGAGCAAAAGGGAAAAAGCAGAAATGAGTAGATGCTATATGCTTGGAAGATGTTGGGGTAGGATATGTGACACTAATAATTTACAAAATTATTGATGGACTTTTATGAATGTAGCAACACAGTGAGTATTTCAATGGCTAATCAGTTTGAATAACATGATATAAACAAAACTATTTAGGTGAATAGCATAATCTTTCAATTAATTTGAGGAGAATATATTTTTTAAAATAGATTTATTTATTTATTTTTGGCTGCATTGGGCCTTCATTGCTGCGTGCGGGCTTCCTCTAGTTGTGGCGAGGGGGGGTCACTCTCCATTGCAGTGCACGGGCCTCTCATTGTGGTGGCCCACCCTTGTTGCAGAGCACGGGCTCCAGGTGTGCAGGCTTCAGTAGTTGTGGCTCATGGGCTCTAGAGCGCAGCCTCAGCAGTTGTGGTACACGGGCTTAGTTGCTCCGCGGCATGTAGGATCCTCCTGGACCAGGGCTTGAACCCATGTCCCCTGCATTGGCAGGCGGATTCCCAACCACTGCGCCACCAGGGAAGTCCCTTGAGGAGAATATTTAACATAGAATATTATAACTTGTGCATCAATTTCTTTCTAGATATCCAAACACAAAACTTTACTCACATTTATACATACACAAACAATAAACAGACCTACAAAATATTCATTCAAAATCAGATCATTGATCAACTCCCTTTTCCTAGGAGAAGCGTTTTGTCACCTATCTTAAATATCAACCCTCCATGCACACATATTCAGCCTTCTCTATGTTCTAACTCTGCTTTTG
>NW_020174569.1:1564258-1573093 GCF_003031525.2 Neophocaena asiaeorientalis asiaeorientalis | reverse complement strand
TTTTTTTTGCGGTACGTGGCCCTCTCACTGTTGTGGCCTCTCCCGTTGCGGAGCACAGGCTCCAGACGCGCAGGCTCAGCGGCCATGGCTCACGGTCCCAGCCGCTCTGTGGCATGTGGGATCTTCCTGGACCGGGGCACAAACCCATGTCCCCTGCATTGGTAGGTGGACTCTCAACCACTGTGCCACCAGAGAAGCCCTATGCTTTTGATTTTATCTTCAAACATTTGTCAACACGTGCCATTATATTATATAATTATTTGTTATTTTCTCTTTCCCGGGAATGTAAATTCCATGAGAGCAAAGGCTCTGTTTCACCCCTGGATCCCATCACCCACAACAATACTAAACTCATGGTATCTTTGTAAATAACTGTTGAGTCCATTATTGAATGATTGAATTCATTATTCCTTGAATGATGTTGAGAAAAAGATTACCATTTAGGGAAAAAACAACAGAAAAGGAATAAGCCTCATACATTACTTCTTTTTTCAAAATAAAACGTCAGAATGATTAGAGTTTTTCTTTTTTTAAAATGACCACAAAATGGAATGAGAAATAATCTTTTAAGCATTAAAACTAGAAACAACATACAGGAAAAATTTTACTTATATGATTACCTAAATGTCTAGAAGCCTGTATACACAAAATTATCATAAACCAATTAAAAACTAAGTGGCTAGTTGGTTGAAATATTTCCTACTAATATATAAATGAGATAATATTTTTAATATAAAATGAGTGTACAAATCATGATGAAAATATTCAGCCTTTCTAAATGATTCATCTAAAAGCTAGGCAAAATGATTAAAATATTTAAAAGAAATACAAATGACAACTATATTTATGAAAAAAATACCATATCTTGTTTTTAATCAGGTGAAAGTCAAAATAAAACCCTAGTGAGCACCATTTTTTATCCATCCTGTGACACCTTTTTTGTGGGGAGGGAGGTGAAAATCCTGAGTTCTCAAACATTAGTATAAAGAGGGAATGAGGACTTCCCTGGTGGCACAGTGGTTAAGAACCCACCTGCTGGTGCAGGGGACCCAGGTTCGAGCCCTGGTCCAGGAAGATCCCACATTCCACAGAGCAACTAAGCCCGTGTGCCACAACTACTGAGTCCACATGCCACAGCTACTGAAGCCCGCGTGCCTAGAGCCTTTGCTCTGCAACAAGAGAAGCCACCACAATAAGCCTGTGCACCGCAACGAAGAGTAGCCCCTGCTCACCGCAACTAGAGAAAGCCCGCATGCAGCAACGAAGACCCAACGCAGCCAATACTGAATAAATAAATAAATAAATTTATTTAAAAAAGAAAAAAAAGATCGAATGAGACAAATTACTGCCGGTTGTAGGAAGCAATTCAGAAATTGTTTCAATCTTAAAAACATTCTTACCTTTGACCGTGTACTTCCCCCTCCAGAATCTATTTAAGGGAATTTTCAGAGAGGTGGATTAAAACTTATATACAAAGATTTACAATGCAGCACGAGTTTTTGATTGTAAGATTACAAATATGTACAAAATTGGGAGAAAAATTAAATAATTGATATAATAAGTAAGTGTGCAGTTGTTTAAAATGAAGTTATCAGAGAACTTTTACTATCATTGGAAATATTTTATGTATAATGGTACACGAGAAAAAAACTATAATGAAGAGAAACATGCCCAGCATGTTTATCTATCTATCTATCTATCACATATCTTAACATAAAACACTGAATTGCATAGTAGTTATTATCTCTGAATAATGTTATTATGGGCTGATTTTTCCTTTCATTTTTATAATTTTTGTTCATTTGTTCAGAATTGTCTTACATTGGGTACATACTATGTTTATAACCTAGAAAAAAGGGAATAAACATTATATCAAATTCAAATAATATATTTGAGTGCATGTATGGCATAAAATGGTGGGAATCACTTGCCAACTTTTTGAGATATAAATTTAGCCTTAATTTATTAAAGTTAGCAGGCAGGATAATGACTCTTTTTTAAGTGTAGTATTATATGACCTCTCTATGCACTTTATAATAAAACTTTAATTCGCTTAAGTCTGAACTTAATTTTTTACATTAAGGACAGTGTAAACCTTGAATAAATAAAAAATATAATGGTATTCTTTAGAATAGATGGTGTTATTATAGTTACTATTTATGGAAATGAGATAAAATAGCTGGAGTTATATATTTTAGATACTAAATAGAAAGTGACATGAAATTGCCATTGACCAGGGGTATTTTATGTTTCTTTCCACAAGTATATCATTGAGAACACAGATCTAATGAAGAAAATTTTAAATCTCTTTCTTTGTCTTTCAGCCATGCACTTACAAAACAAAGATCCAATTGTATTAAACTGCATGATTATTCAATTCTATTTTCCTTTGTATCACTGTCTCGCCTTGATTGAAGAAATGTTTAATTTGCGAATGGATCTTGTTAAAGTTAGTGTTTACTCTGTCTATAGCATCATTTATTCATTTCAGTTCCAGATTACTGTGGCATATCTTCCTTTTTTTTAAGGAGTGTGGATAACATAGGGTAATTTACTTTGGTACTTTTAGGGGAAAAATAATAAATTTTATGTTTCAAGAACAGTTTGCCTTTGCAAAGATACATATTTACTTTCCCAGATAATAAGAACATCGCCTCAGTAATTGACAAACTTATTTAGAGTCACCTAAGTCAAGTTTGGAGAAATGCCCAAAGGAAAATTGGCCAAGTAAGAGAATTAACTAAAGCCGAGAAAACTGAATTTCAAAAAGGGATTAGAAGAGTAGGATGCGCATGCTTGTAATTGTTGCTCTTGTTCCAATTAGATTTGTTTTTAGCAAACTGTGGAAGAAAAAGAGTAACAATTTTTAAAATAGTTTCCCCATAATAGTCTGGTAGCTAATGGTCTATCATTCTGTAGTTTTACTTTGGGAACATATTGGCCGACAACTAGACAACTGACATTTGGTTACCTGGGAAAGAGTATTTTTGGTAGTACTAGAATCAAATTAATTCCATATGAAAATAGAAAGTAATTATAGCTTTAATTTAAAAGTATTTCCTAGATGGTGAAAAGAAGAGTTTACTACACTTTATTCCTTTATGAGCATCTTGGTTACCTGACCTCTTAATTGATTTCTTACTTCTTTATGGTACAGCCAAAGAGAAGCATCAAATACAATCAACCTTATCAGCACTCAGAATTATCAGATCAGAAACCATATTACATTAAAATATATCTAGTATCTGTCTTCTGTTATTTACTAGAAAATGGTGGATTTCATGAAGATTTTTTGTTTTGGTTTGTGTCTTAAACTTAATTCAGAAAACAAGTCTTTTTTCAAAGTGAGAAACTTAGAACACTTTTATGCCCCTTCTGAATGTTGATAAGATTTAAGATATTTTAGGACTGTATGTTGGGTAGTAACTGCTGCTATTCAGAAAAGTAAGATAAAAATAAGTGCTTCAGGGCTTCCCTGGTGGCACAATGGTTGGGAGTCCGCCTGCCGATGCAGGGGACTCGGGTTCGTGCCCCGGTCCGGGAGGATCCCACGTGCCGCGGAGCAGCTGGGCCTGTGAGCCATGGCCGCTGAGCCTGCACATCCAGAGCCTGTGCTCCGCAAGCGGTGAGAGGCCTGCGTACCGCAAAAAAGAAAGAAAGAAAAAAAAAATTGCTTCAGTAATTGACATCTGTGTACCTAAATTAAATGGGAGTAAAAGGCAGGTGATTTATTATTTAGATTAAATGGTGCCTGTGAGCCATGGCCGCTGAGCCTGCGCATCCGGAGCCTGTGCTCCGCAACGGGAGGGGCCACAGCGGTGAGAGGCCTGAGTACCGCAAAAAAAAAAAAGAAAGAAAAAAAAATTGCTTCAGTAATTGACATCTGTGTACCTAAATTAAATGGGAGTAAAAGGCAGGTGATTTATTATTTAGATTAAATGGGTTGCAAATTGGGTAATACTGAATACAATAATACTGGCTTTAAGACAGACATTCTTAGAGATATGTATCACTAGGAAAGATTTAAATGATTTTGAAAACTCTAGGGTTTTATCTTACTCTGAAACAAAGATAGATGGGTGTTATTGCAAAGACACAAAACACTGTGGAATTACTCATAAGAGTTAATGGGTGAATTAATACCACTGTGTTTTAACTGCTTACTATAAAGTAAAGAAGAATTTAGATAGCTCAGTTTTATTTGTATTCCTCTGTGCATGTTAACAATAATTAGCTAATAAACTCCAACTCAGTTCTTATTCACACCTGTCAGTCTTTCATTTGATGACAGACGATTAGGCTTTGGAACACATCTATTTATAACAGTTCTAACTGTATAAAGTTTCTGTTCATTAGTTCTTACTTTTACAGACAAATCAGCTTTTCTTTCTTTTTTTTCCTTCTGTTAGAAGCAAAACTAATGAACCAAAGTCAAACTGAAATGAATGCATTATGTTTAAATGTTGGTAAAAACACAGTATCACATATAATGTTTAAGGTATTCAAATGTGCTTAGATGTAAGTACTGTTATGAATTTAAGTATATATAACATTTTTAAAAGCTTCTGATGAAGTAACATAGTCACTTGAGCAAAGGCAAATAAATAATAATAATGATGTTGATGATAAAATTGAAGAACTCAACCTATACTGATTAATGAACTAGAAGGCAAAATTTAAGTAATACATACTTAAAAAATATATAGTCTTTGTAACAGATGAACATGTTATACTGACCATTTTATTGGCTGATAAATACAACACTTACTATAACATAACTTCCTGGTAAAAGTAACTAGGATGACGAGAAAAATTGGGAAGGAACCCCTATTTTGCTGTTATTTTAGCCTTCACTAAAAGAGACCGTGGGGAATGAGTACATCCCAGCTGATCCCAGAAGGGTTAGAAGGAATCACTCTCTTCAGAGAAACTCTAGAACAGACTCCTTTGTTCCTGAATGTTTTGCAGACTAATGAAATCAGAACCAGTTATCCTTGGGCATTCACATTTTAAAGTTCTGTCTCCCCTTCCTGCAGAAAATACACTCTTACGTAAGAGGGATTGGTGCTTGGGACACTCCAATCCAGTATTCTTCTAATAGTTTTCCTGACTTCGCTTCAATACCCAAAGCCCTAAAGCCCTCAATGGGGGAAGTTTGAGCTACATGAAGGAACCCTTGAACGCTTCTAGTGGTGTAGGGCAAATAGGTCCTGTTGTGAAAATTGCAGTCATTGAAAGTATGACTTACAAGAGTGGTTTGGAGCTGGGGATTTTGTCCTCTCCTTTTCTTTTCCCCTTCATGCATGGTTACTGAGATTGCCTTTGTGATTGAGTTCTTGGCACCTCGATTCTAAGAAAGATTTAGATAAATTAAAGAGCTTCCGAGAAAAGCCACAAAAATGCTGAAAGAGTTGGAAGTATTGATTTATGAAGAAAGATTAAAAGAATGGATATGCTTTGGCTTGGCATCAAATTAGATGTGGTGGCATACTGTAGCTATAAATATTTGTAGACAGATGGAGAAGGAAAAATCTTTACAATGGTCCAGTGAAGCAATATGTTATACAAGAAAGAGAAGGTTAAGTCCGTATTTAATGTCCTTCACTCTGGGTCTGCTCTGTAGGTATTCTGGCTATATCTGTACTTTGAAACAGAGTGAGTTACCATTCACTGTCTGAAACAACTGCCTTATACTGCTTAATGTGGGAGGAAAAAGGAGAATAAAAGTGAGGAAATCATTTTTTGAACAAAAATGCTGTGCAGTGTCCCTGGGCTTTCTTGGCCTTTCCCAAGTTTCTGCCAAGTTACTGGTCATAGTACCAAGCAGCTGAGGAATGGCAGGGGGCTGTGCTGTCAGCAGCAAAGCTGTTGTGATTCTGTCCATTCCAACACAATCAGTTCTTTATGTTCCATGGGGTAAAGAGCGTCACTCATTAATTACGGGCAAAGTTATCTCCACCTCAACAGCTGTGCATACTGCTGGCTGCAGCTTCCGTGGGTAAACCTGGACAGACAGGAAAGATAGGGGTGGGACACCAAAAGGCACATTTTCCAGCTCTACTCAGAAAGGCATGTCTTCCTTCTAATCCAGAGGAAAAAAATGAACTCTATCATAACTCTTTCAGATTATACTATTGAGAAATGGATGGAAGTGATGGAATTGAATTTTATTTGATTTCTATGATAATAGCTTGAGCACCTGTTTAGTTGAGATCCATTATATAGTGTAGAAATCAAACTACAATTTCCCAAAAGGAACTTTATTCTGCTTACAGATGGGTTTTATTCAAGTTTTCTTAGTTGCTTCTTAGAATTCATAAACATTATATTATGAAAGCAGTATTATTATACTTGGTGATTCAATTGTAGGTGAGACCATGAAATTCTGTTTTACCTATAAACTACTAATAATTCCATTTTGACTTTACTAGGCAAGTCTCCTCACACTGTTTATATAAGAAATGAGCTCTAAGATCCAACTTAGAATACCAGGAGGACGTTTCTCTGGAGGGTTAGTTCCCCAGTGAAAATTTGTGCAACACAGCTTAGCATCAGTCACATTTGCTTTAAGAAAGGACCTCATTTGGTTGTCACTCAACAGAAGAACTATACTCTGTCATCTAATATGATTCATGATTAGCAGATTAGTGGATTCAATGTTAAAGAATTACATATTTACCTATTATTTAGAGATAGCATATATATGTATTCTTGAATTAGAATTAATAAAACTCAAAGAAAATCACCACAATGGTTATCCGAAATAAAGATGACAACATCAAACATTTGGGAATGCCCAGATGCTGAGTTTCATCTATAGTCATGTGATTTGGTATAGGTGATCTATCATTTTTTTCCCTTAAGTCAAAATTTCTAAGAAATTCATTTTTATTCAGGCAGCTACTGCTTTGAAATATATTAACACTTTTAGGTATATGGTCTAAATTTAAGAGGTGCAAAGCAAATAAAATATACATGTTAGACATGCATTGAGTATTAAAATGTATACTCACATACTAAATTGGATTAGTTGTTCTCCAGAAGTACTCCTATAGCACGTATGTTTTGGCTTCACATCTCTTTCCCTCTTCCTTCCCTTCCTTCCTTCCTTCTCCTCTTCCTCCTCCTTCTCCTTCTTTGTCTCTTCTTCTAGCCCTTGTTTATGAAATAATTTCAATGTTTACCAATTCATTTACTATGCTTTGTGACTTTAGGTTATAATTCAATGAATAGGAGCTGTTTGAAACTTGGATATGTCGTCAATATTTGGTATAAGCATACAAATTTGATACAGCCCAGATATTCAAGCATTTTTAATAAACTTGAAAATCTGAAAGTGTATGTAAAAGATATGAAAATAAGGTATATACAAGTAGAGGAAGACATTCTGCATAGCTTGTCATATTACCAAGATGATAAACACAGATTCTAATATCTTTACCTTCCATAGAACTTTTCCTAAGGGAAAGAAAAAGATACTGTTTTATGAGCATATAAAATTGTGCTACTGTGAACAAGCTATTAACTAATTTTAAAAGTTTACTAATTGCTTTTGCATCAGGAATGTATATATAAATTTAAAATAAAAATTATCAAGCAATATTAGTCCTAAGTGCTCCTATAGAATGAGACTTTACTGACAGTGTTCAGTCCATCAGTACTATATAGTCTTTGATGTATTTATTTTGAAGTAATTCAGGATAAGTAAAATAAAATAATACCTAGTGTCAAAACCATTGAGAAAGCTTCAGTTTTGAGTATTGTAATAACTAGCAAAATAACAGACTGATAGGAGATAGCAAAATATGAAAAGAGTTTTATTAAACATGATGACATATTCCTTCAAAAAAATTGGGAAGACCTAGAATCTGATGATATTTAGTTTTACCTAATAATTTTATAACCTTATATTGTACATTCAGAGAAATCATTTATAAAATAAAATAAAATGGAGGGGGAAATCTGTGTAAGGTGGAACAAGGAACAAAAGTAAAATGTATATGCAACCAAGAATATCAATAATTAAATTTTCATTTTTATAGTGTACTTAAATATAGTTGATCCATACCTTGTAAAGACAAAAAACACTAAATAATCACTAGATTAATTAAAAGTGGAATTAATTAATGTGTTACTATATATATATATATATATATATACACAACACTCAAAATCATCAAAATTATTTGATTTTCATTATTTTTAAAGATTTATAACTTTACTATGATACATATGTGGAAAGGAGTCCTGCTTGAAGGAAAGGGAAAATAAACTAAGGGTACTCCAAAATCCATGGAGGTGTCAATACTCCCTTTATGAGATTCAGTTAGTGATGCAAATGTGTTTGAATGAGAATGCATAAATCTAAGGCCATTTGGGACAGAAGACCAAGCCAGGCTCTGGTTCAAGTTTAAGGACTGTTGAATTTAATGGTAGAATGAAATATGTGCAGATGTATGTATACTGTCTGATCTGAGGTTGGAAATTCTACCTCAAAAAACGAAACTCTACAACTATCTCCTTTCAAAAAAAGGACACATTTTATCAACAACAAAAATAAATTAAAAATAAAAGGAAGTGTAGTATCTCAGAATAAGAAGAGAGCTTGAAAAACACATTCCAATATCCTTCCCCCCCCCCCCCAATTTTATGTATTCTGGTGAAAATCTTCTCATAGATTGACTAGGTATGCAGATGAGTGATTCAGCCAAACTCCTAATTTTCTAGTTCAAAATCAAAGAATTCGGGCTTCCCTGGTGGCGCAGTGGTTGAGAGTCCGCCTGCCGATGCAGGGGACACGGGTTCGTGCCCCGGTCCGGGAAGATCCCACATGCC
>NW_020174569.1:1540354-1563942 GCF_003031525.2 Neophocaena asiaeorientalis asiaeorientalis | reverse complement strand
TACCACAAAAAAAAAAAAAAAAAAAATCAAAGAATTCAAGAATGGAGGCCTGTATAAACAGTCTAAGAGACTCAATTGGTCCAATCTTTTATTTTTAAAAGTGAGGACACCATATTCTGAAGTGTATTAGAAGGCTTTGGATAATAGTTATGCTTATCTGAATATGATGAATCAGATTTATGAGGGACAACAGAATTACAATGTACCTTTTCTTACCTAAAATCAGAGGCAACAATAAGAGTTTTAAATGACCCTGCAACTTCCTCTGCATTTAGGCATGGTGGGTTAGTTTGCTAGGACTGCCATAACACAATACCACAGACCAGAGGACATAACAGAAACTTATTTTCTTAGAGTTCTGAAGACTGTAAGTCCACCATCAAGATGTTGGCAGGGTTGGTTTCTTCTGAGGCCTCTCTTCTGGGCTTGTAGGTGGCCACCCTTTTGCTGCCTCTTCACATGGTTGTCTCTGTGTGTGCACAAGTCCCTTGTATCTCTTTCTGTGTCCTAATTTCCTCTTCTTATAAGGGTACCAGTCAGATTGGACTAAGACCCACCACAATGGCTTCATTTTAACTTAATTACCTCTTTAAAGACCTTATCTCCAATTACGATTACATTTTAAAGTACTTGGGCTAGAACTTCAACATACGAATTTGGCAGGAAAACAATTCAGCCCATCACAGATGGTGTATATGACTTTTTGCTAAAGCATTAAGCATTGTAAAATAAAGCATTTTCTGAAAAGGGCTTGGAACTATTCACCACAATGTATTAAAGTTTAATGATGAAATAGTGATATTAAAATGTAGGGAGTAATGCTCATTAATATCTGTTTAGTAATTTACAATTTACAAAGAGCCTTTACATATACTATCTCATATATTCCTCACAATAATCCTGTGGGATAGGTAAGGTAAGTTATAATAAATGTAAGAACATGTAACATTTAGTTTTTGAACCACTATGTGTCAGGCATTATGGTGGGCATTTTATAAATGTTCTCTCAATTAATCCTTATAACTTCTTGTCTCTACTTTACATAAGAAGAAACCAACACTTAGAGGAAATAGGAGAAGTTTCCTTCCTTGACCTCTTCCTAGGATTTGGTGCTGTTGAACATCTCCTTATATATTAGATTGTATAATATTGCACTTTCCCAATTATATACCTATATGTCAGACCATTTGTTCTCAATCATTTTTGTGGGCTCTTTACTCTGTCCATTCTTTGCATCTCAATGTTATAAGGATGTCCTTAACACTCTCTCCTCTGCTTCATATTCTTTCAATGAACTATCAGACTCCCATGACTCATTTCCACTGTATGCTGATGATTCCCAAATCTTTATTCCTGTCCAGATCTCTGTCCTGTGCTTCATGTTGAGGTACTGTAAGCATCTTAACTTCAAAATGTTGAAATCTGAACACACCATCTTCCAAAAACCCGTATTTCCTCTTGTGTTCTCTATTTCAGTGACTGACAACACCAGCCACCTAGAAGTCTAAGCCAGACACCTTGGAATCATTTGTCCATTTGACTCAACCAATTTCCCCATTTCCTAATGCCTGTGCCCGGCACAAGTCAATAAAATGTAAAGTCTTTAATTCTACCATCTAAACATCGATTCCATTTATCACTTTTATCCATTCTCATTACCACTTTTTCTCCCTTTTTTCTCTAATATATCCTACCCTTATTACTTACTGGAATTATTGCCACAGTCTCCTAAAAAGTGTTCTGATCTCTACTCTTACTGCTTAACTCATTACCCACAATTGCTCTCAGAATACCTTTTAAAAAATGAACATCTGACTGTGTCACTTATAGGCTTAAAATCCGTTGCTCTTAAAGTCCAAATTGCTTAATATGGCTACTGAGCTCTGTTTACATGGTTTCCTACTTATGTCTGATCACTTCTCATTGCTTTCTCTACATACTTTAGAACCAGCCTTTCAGTTCTTCAAGTATACACCCTTGCTCTGACTGTGCCTTTTCATGGATTGCTTTCTCTGCTTGTGAAGCATTTCCTCAACCCAGTTCTCCCTCCACTGGCTCATCTTTCTGTTCTCAGATTAGCCACCAACTTCTCAGCCTTTCTTGAATTCCAAGATATGTTGAACTGCTACTTTGTATACTTCACCATATAAACTCTTTCAGCTTTATTAATTGCCTGTTTTTCTGTCTTTTATGAATTATATTCTTTAAGGATTATGAGCTTCGTGAGGGTGGTAAGTATGTCAATACTGTTCATCATTAAATCCCCAGCACTTAGAACGGTGCCAGGAACAATAAATGATTAATAAATATTTCTTGAATGAATTACTAAAAATAAGTGACATTCCATAATAAAACTACCATTAAAAGGAACATTTACTTTAGTTGGAGGATTAATATACAATTTGTAAAGTGTTTTATATACACTGTAACATGCAATCCTAAAGACAATTCTCTGAATAGAGGGACTGTTGTTTCATACATGAGTACTGAGATGCCAAAAAAAAAAAAAAAAATACAATGCCTTGCCTAAAATAAAAAATAAAGGGATGTTTTTTTAAAAAAATAGAATTAAAGCCCCTGACTTCTGGTTCAACATTGCTTTTGTTGTATCTCACTGGCTGAAATCTGGAAGTGTTAAAAGTACAAAATTTGCATACTTTGTTCTATTAGACAGTTTTATATAATGCACAAGCTAGTATGGCTAACTGATTAGTACTAACAATAAAACAAGAATAATAGTTACCATTTACTGAATGTTCGCTATGTTACTTACTAGTTGTCCTTTAATTGATGTTAGCTTGGCTATTTGAACAGTTACTTTGACTCAACTCACTAAGATACCATACGCAAATGTATTTGTCTTTATAATGAGAAGAAAACAGCACACGCTTCACTTCTACGGAATATAAAACATCTAGTATTTGGGTTAGCTAATTTATGACTATTCTTTGAGCCTCATTGTAATTCATCTGTAGTCTTACAGTGGAAGAATCCTCATGCTGTGGAAATTGCCAGATCTCAATGGTTTTATTGTTTGACCAAACTTCATTTGAGAATTTGGGAGGGGGGGCACATAAATTTTCAAATTGTAAAGGCACTATGTAGTTAAGAGTGGTCACCCAGAAATTACTAAAAGTAGGAATTCCAAACCTTCTTTGAGATTTTTTTCCATCTTTTATTCTCTCAGTACTTCACTTAAAAACGGATATATAAACTACTCTCTGGGGAGATATTTGTTTACATAATGAATATTGGTACAGTCCTTAAACTCATTGTTTTATAGAATGAGCTTGTAATTCTTACCTTCCTATTCATAGCTTGTGTGGGAAGTATATTTTATTAGAAAAGGGACAATCTGAAGACCATCTTTGTTTCCTGTTGGGGCATTTCCAGATTGGATGAAATCTAAGAGCCATCTGTTGAATATTTAGTATTCAGAACGGTAGAACTACTCCTGGCATCTGGTTTTGCCAAGTCCTAGCTAAAAATAAATATTAAATGGAACTTGCTTCTTTTTTCATTGGTTTCAAACTCTCCTTGAAGATGTTGTAAATTCCCAAGGGAAAGAAATATAAGAAAAAGAAATGTAGGCATTTAGTTTTCATTTTCATTCACAGAATAGTAGGTTGAATTTTAAGATCAAATATGCCAAGACTTTTCTGCTTTCATTTCTTTGTCTCACCTTTTTTTTATAAATTGTTAAGACATAATGATTACCACACACACACACACACACACACACACACACACACACACACTTTTCCAAAGTGGTATATTAAGTTGAAAATTTGTGGTAAGGTAATAAAAATTTCAAATTATACTATTTTGCTGGCTCTTCGTAAAGTATTTTTTGTATTTAACTTATGGTCATTGGTGCAGTGTCTTAGCTGCCATCTAGCTTAAACAGACCCCCTCAAACATTAAATAGTGCTCTATTAATAAAAGTGTCCCACCAGATTTGAAGTTACATAAAAAAAGAGACAAACTGAATTAAGACATTTTTATATAGGTTAATAAATATTAATTAAATCATTCTCTATGTTTTATATGATGAAGAAAATGTTAAGAAGTTTCATAGAAATTATCTGCTCTCAAGGAGCCGCAGGGCCAGTTTGTAAAAAATGGTAAAGAATCACAACAGATTTCCTTTTTTAGAATCTGCCCAAATACCAGAGTATATATAGTTTATTGTTATTAACCAACATACACCTTGTAAAAAATTCCCTGATACTGACTAAGTCTTTGAAGACACAAAATTGGAAGAGAGAGAGAGCAGCTCACTTTCTTCAGTCATCTTTCTGGGACAGCAAACTAGTGTTTAAGGAAAGAATAAACTAGTTTCATAAATGACTATGGTGTTGCCTGGCAAAATATTGCATCAAGACTGTTCTTGTATTGTTGAGGGAAGGTTCTTCACACAAAAGAATGTCAATCAGCCCCACCCTGGCCAGTCTTTAACAATAGGATGAGAGGCAAAACATTTGTCCTGACAACATGGCATAGTGAACAATATTTGGCTTATACACATGCCAAAACTAAAAATGCTTTCCTCTTTATGAAATAAAGAAATCTCTTATCCCTCTGAAGACATGTTTTTGCTAAATGCCAGGGATAAAGAAGGCAGAAGGAAATTGGAAAGCAAATGAGGGAAACAACTGTAGTTGAGCATGATTGTGTGGTAAACAATGATCAGCTATTTGCACTCGGGAGGGGTGACAATGACAGTTGAGTTAATTCTAGATGTGCATAAGTGTATGCTCTTTTCTTATTTTTTTGAGAGTTAGGGTAGATGAATAAGCTGTAAAATGGTGGATTTCATTACTGAATTGAATACTGAATAACTTTGTTGCATTTTTAGATACATAGGGCTACTTTATTCTGAATTATTGCATATTACCTTAACTGTTTTCTTTTTTCATGCATTTTAAAATGCACACAGGCCATATAATTGTGCAATGCTTGAATACACAGGAGGAAAAAAAAAGGCACAAAGCACTAGGGAAACCTGTAACAAATCAATTAGCAAAACAATTTGAAATTATCATAACCTAAATGCAAAACTCTTTTTAGGAAGAGAAACAACTTTCCTGTTGTGCGTGTATGTCATTATATTTAGATAATGAGTGAAAATGGCATTTTTGTTCCTTGAGATCTGCCTTCTTTGTGAGAGAAAACATTTTCGCTCTTTGGCAGTTAATTATTCTGTATCAATTCAAGATAAAGCTAAAAGAAAGCCATCGTGAAAATATTTGGGTGAAAATGATAGAAAGAAGGAAAGAAAGGGAATGGCAGTACCAAGATGAAACAGATAAGTGAAATTTAGTGATGTTGATGGAAAGAATGGTTGTATTTAATTTGGGTTCAAAGTTAGGCTTTTCACCCTGAGCTGTGCCCTCCTTTAAGCTATGGGAACACTCAATTCATCACAGATTCACCATATCTCATTACTGCTTATAATTTAGGTGACATTGCCTTCCTGACGTAATGCCCAGGATTCAGTAATACGTCTCAAAAATTAGACCATGTTCCTTTTTTTAATGGCTTGAGACCTTATCAGAAAGATCATCAGGAATTAGTCCTTCTCACAGTAACCTTGGCTATTTCATGGTCCATCAACAGCGTCTTGAGCATCTGTTCCCCAGGGTGTCACCTCCCTGTTCAGGTGTGAGTCCCTTAGGGACTGTGCCCGGCCTCCTAGTCATGCTATCTGCTTCCCCGCTCTGGCGCTGGCTTCCTCCAGGCAGGGCTCTACCAAAGCTGCCTTTCTCTTGCTCCCGCTACACTGACTTAAGAGGAAGAGACATGGTTTTCATTCATCTATCCCAAGTATGAAATGAACCCTTCTGGTTTTCTTCAAAGTAGAACCTAACCTTTAAGTCCTTAAGGAAGCTTTCCATGGGTAACAGAAGAGAAGTTCAATATGGAGAAGAACCTATTACTACCATTGTGACTCCTCTCAGGCCACCCAAATCCAGACCCCTTTTCATGAAGTCTCTCATAGGCTTCTGTTTACCCCACTCATAGGTCATTTCATGCCTAGGTCTGGGACAGGTTACCTCCTCCAAGGAGAACCCCCTCAGTCAAGTGTTCAGTCTTCAAACTGTGGGCCTTCCTGAGAAAAACATTTCTTCCTTTCCCCCGGTGACACCTTCACAAGACTCCACATATTCTGTCTCAGGATGGAGTTCTTCCTAGTATAATAGATCACTGCATTCTCTGCTTACAGAAAGCCCACCACCAACTTCATCCATGGGTTTAAGAAAACAATAATCTGAAAGGAATACATTTCTCTACTTCTGGATTATTCAATGTGAGGCAGTAGGGAATATGAACTTCGGCTGTGAAGTAAGAGATACCAAGATTTGAATCTCAGCTTCACTGTTCACTAGCTATGAGCATCTGTTTCCTCATCTGTAGAATGGGAATACTTATTATTCATTTCATATAAGAATTGAATAAGATACTTTATATATTTATATAAATATATATATACATTTCATCTGAGCTGGGCATACATTTAACTATTAAAAAATATTTATATATAAAATCTCTATGTGGGAACTCACAGACCAGTTTATGAATCTCTAAATAAACCAGTCCAGATCCTAGTCACGGTCTCTCCCACAGGGTCTTGCTGCCTTCTCTCCACCTCAGCTGTTCATCTTCAAATAGCTGCCCAAAGAATAACACAGGTAACTACTCAAGAACAGCCAGTTACTTCTAGGGAAAGGGAAGCAAGTAACACTTTTCCCCAAAAAAAATCAGTGTTTACCAAGAGCAACTTTTAGGATTCTTAAGAGGAGGCTAATTGTCAGGTATATCCTTAGATAATGATAATGTTTAGTGTATTATCAAACCTAACCTTATTTGCATTGGGGTAACTTCCCTATTTTCAAACTTTCTTGAAGAACTGAGTGTATTGGTTTTCTTTTCATTAAAACAACAACAACAAAACAACTTAAAACTTACCCCAAAGTAAGAAATTACTTACCAAGGGGCAGATATTCTTATACTTTTAATATGATTTCTTTTCCATTTTATGATTATCAGTGTTGAAAAAAAAATCAGCTTTAGTCACTTCACTCTAGGACATCTATCACAAAGGTTTATTTGGTCATATACCATTGTATCAATAAGCCCAGAATTTTTATTATGGAAAGTACTATTAATGTCACTTGTATTTCCTAAAAAGTAGTTCCCCAATCCATCCTATTATGTGGAATTCTCTTGTTCCTTTGCATATCACTAAACTGCAGTGTATCTTAAGAGGAAAATTTAGAATAAGATCGGTGTGGGGGAAAGTGCAAGATTATATGATAGCAGATGGACCTAAGTGTGGTTAGTATGTGGAAAGCAACAGTAAGTTGCTTCCAAAATTTGAAGATAAGAAATTCATTGAAAATGACGTTATAGAGTATTAAATATAGAAGGTGAGATCAACCAAACATCTGTATAAGCAACCCACCTGAACCAATATTTTGTAACTGATGGGTCTGAAATCACAGAAACAACATTATCACAAGCAGGGAAAATTCCATGGCATTGAATCTTGAATGTTTGAATATATAACATGTCTGAAAGTTAATTCTAACTCTGGGATGGCAAATGAATTTCATTTAAAATGACAATTATAATCAACTGATGGTGACTGCGGTGGGCTGCTTGCTGCTCTGAGAAAGAGTGTGAGACTCAGTCCAGATTTATCAGAGAAGAGGGCCATAATTGATATCTCCCATGCTATAGCATCAAGGAATGGCAGCAAATGATTTGCTGATCCTCTTGGTACTCTTTCTTGTAAAGGCTACATTCACAAAATCTAGGAGATCAAGAAAGTTTTTTTTTTTAAGGCAATTGGAAATGAATTGTTGGTTTGGTTCTAGTGCTAAAAAGTGAGAGTGCCATCACTATTAGAAACCCGTATGGAAGGTATATCCCTGTGATTGAGATGGATTCTATAAGGAGGCAAAACTAGATGGTACTAGCTATTGATGTCATCTGCCTAATTACGTTGGGTCCTGAAATCATGGTTAAAATCAGTATTCTGGGTACTTTTTATTCCTCATAGTCATTTGCTTGATGGGAAAGACCGTACTGATCAAGTATATATAAGTATTTAGTTTGTTTAGTACTCATATTTCTCATTATAAATTAACAAGTAGGAAATCTATTTATAAATTGACTTAGGCACTGATGTCTTTAGAGTTTGGTGAACCAGAATCCTTCCAATTGAGTATAACCTGCTGTGATCTCTGGTTGTTCAAAATTAAGTGATTGCCTGTGAAACTGAAGACCGTAAACTAAGAATGTCCAGTCAAAATCAAGGCCTTGCCAAGTGGCCAGCTAGCCTCACTGCTATTACATCTTTATTTTCTCCTAATAAAATTCTAAAATCCAAAGCAATGTGTTACCTGTATATTTATTTTTAGAAGACACATATTTGATAAATTCTGTTATTTTTTGAGACTATATAAGTTATGGTATTTGTTGCCAATTCAGAATACTGGCATTAGTAGAGGAAACACCTATGTGTATACAAACTTTATGTATATATATATATATATATATATATATATACACACACACACACACACACACATACACACACACATATGCTTACATAAATGTAAATTAGT
This sequence comes from Neophocaena asiaeorientalis asiaeorientalis, assembly GCF_003031525.2. NCBI lineage: Eukaryota > Metazoa > Chordata > Mammalia > Artiodactyla > Phocoenidae > Neophocaena > Neophocaena asiaeorientalis. Next base: position 1,555,309 of record NW_020174569.1, on the reverse strand, counting down.
CTTAGAAATTTTGATTTCTCAGTTATAAAAATTTTAATATGTACTATAAAGTATACTATTTTCAAACTTTTATAATATGTTCCCTCTTCATGAGAAACATGAAATCTCTTTCAATAGTTTTACTTAATATCTAGTAAAAAATTACTAAAATTAAATAAAACTAAACAAAATATAGTGTTTCATTTTTTAACTACTTATGCCTGTTTCCTCGTTCTGTTACACTCCCTAAAGATGACTATGTACTGGTGCACTTTGAAGACTGAATGATGACAAGACGTTATTGTATAGCCCATTTTAAAGGACTGTCCTTGTAAAAGTTACAAGTTTATTACTAGTGATTAATTTAAACCAGAATAAAGTAAACATGATTTTTTTTCCTCCCTGATTACTTAATAGGCTTATAGAAGTTCTCAAAGTGTGCAACTCCTAGTAAAGGTAGTGGCTAATGGCACTCTGTTAATTAAATTAGAAGTTTGTGAGCCAGTGAGAAAGGACTGTACATCATATGAACAACAATACATGCCCTTAATGTAGCTTCACACCAAATTTCAGGAATGAAAATATTGACTGTTGGGCTTTATATATTTGTAAATGTTTCAGAGTTGAGGAAATAAATCATAGTATCTTATAGATCAAAAACCTGGTGTCTTCTGAATTATAATGCTTCTGTGAAATATCCTTATTGGAGTCAATAAATACCTCTTATTTCTAAGCAAAGAAACTCAGAATTTTGAGGTAGAATTTTGAGGGATGTATGAACCTACAGCTACACCTCCACAGGATTCTAGACTTGACAGATTGACTAAAACGGCCACTTCTGTTCATCAACTGGTTTGAACAACGTTTTCCTAGAAGTGGTTGTTTGTTTAGGTATTATGCGGACACTGCCTTAGGTTATAATCACAAATATAAGTTATTAATATGCCTTCTTAAGGCAGAGACTAATATTTATGGCTTTCAGAAAACAAAGAACTGGGGCTTTGGTATACCACATTACTGTAGAACAAAACTAATCTGGTAATGCTAAGAGGACACATTTTGGTTCTCTGAGCAATGAGTCAGTGGACTTTTGAACAATAGCTAGTGCTAGTATCAGAGCCTATTGATTTGCATAAGCCATTTAGGATATAATCAAGATTTTTACTATTGTCTTTTAAAACCAAAGTCTAATAACTATGTCAAATCTATTTCTCTTGCCGTGCTTGAAAGCTTTATAAGTTATGAAGCACTTACCAAATTTTATGCTTATTTAATTTCACTGTAAATTTGCATAAATCAGTGAGGATGTGATCATTCTTTTATGCTTAAGATTGAATATCAGGAACACACACACTCACACGTAGGGTGATATTATAGCCCACTTACATGTATGTTACTAGTGAGATATATAGTCTGTTCAGACGCACCTTTTGTCATTTTAGCAATGTGTTACCTTATATGATGCCATCTAACTCCTAATAGAGTTCTTCAGAAGCTACATATTTAATATATCCTATCTAGACAGTAAAATTATTTCCATAAACCTATCCAAACTGTCTATTTAGAGCAGACCATATCAAATGCAATGAAATCTCACTCACTCTAATCCTCATGATATAGTTTGATGAAATGCTAATTAAAAAGAACAAATACACAATTAGGATAAAACAGCTATTGAAAACCACGCTTGTCTCCCCTAGATTATTTTATTTTATTTATTTATTTGTTTGTTTGTTTGTTTGTTTTGCTGTATGTGGGCCTCTCACTGTTGTGGCCTCTCCTGTTGTGGAGCACAGGCTCCGGACGTGCAGGCTCAGCCCAGCCGCTCCGTGGCATGTGGGATCTTCCCAGACCGGGGCATGAACCCGTGTCCCCTGCATCATCAGGAGGACTCTCAACCACTGCGCCACCAGGGAAGCCCTGCTAGATTATTTTAAAGAGTAAACATACAGATTATTTTAAGATACTTTCAGAACAAAATTGTTCTGTTGCACCATACAATTATTTACCCAACTCTCAAAGGAGACATCAGACTGTAATAGAAACTACAGTGTAGTATTCTAGTGTACATGTAATAATAATAAAAAAAATCGTTATCATGGAGACTGAAGCATTGTAAAAACAATTATTTATAGACTAGCTTATTCCAAACAAAGAGGGGAATGTGGTGACATGTAGTTTTATTCTTGATATTCCCTATAATATAATCATACAATAATATACAAAATTTGATCATGTGCAACTGAATACTGTCTAATCCTAAATCTAGAGTATTTAATATTAATAATGAGCTTAAGGGGAAAAGTTATTAATGGCACCTAGACACTGGCCATCATCTGAACAACTTATTCCCCCTCCCTTCTTTTTATGATCTGTTTCTCCTACTTCATCAAAGCTATTTCCAGTTTCTCTCAATTTTATTTTTGCAGCTTTTTTCCCAATAAACTGGGTTATCAGTTGCCAGTATTCATACCTTGAGAAATTTAAAAGTACCTCTGCTCTTTCTCATCCTTTACCTTCTTCCTTTCTTTCCTTCCTTCCTTCCTTCCTTTCTTCTTCCTTTCTTTCTTTCTTTCTTTCTTATCTCTTTTCTCTTTTCATTTTATTGGCATGAGAGCTCGGGTTTTTGTTTGTTTGTTTGTTTTGTTTTTTGACAAATTAGATAGATGGGAGCTTTAATGTATAAGCAGATTTGTGACAGCATTGATCCCAAAGTGGCCAAAAAGACAAACTAGTGCTTACTTTTCTCTTTTCTCCTGAAGTAAGCCTACTTTTTTTTTTTTTAATCTGTTAGTGGCACCCAAACTACTAGATTTAAAGTCAGGATTAAATCTTAGCTCCATGTTGTAACTGAAGACTCTTTAAATTGAAAATATTGTAGGTAGAGAATGCAGGCAAGAGAATGCTGAATAGCAAATGAAGTGTTTGGAATTAATACGATTCTTCAAGCAGATGCTTCAAGAGTAATATCTGTGAATAATACCTTTTGTGGCTATATGTGTGAAATATATTAAAGTATTATCATTATTGAAGGTCTAGAAAAACGAACTAGTTTGAACAACTAGATTTCCTAATTTAACATATTCTCTATTGACATTTCACATATTTTACCTTTATTTTTCTACTTTATTTCATTGGTTATTTTTTATGAGAAGCTGAATGAATAATATAATTTATATGAAAACGTTATCACCATAATTTAATGTAATGTCACATTCATAACCAGTATTAGAGTTTGAACTGTAAATGGAATCAGATTTTAGAAGAGAATGAACATTTGTCCTTTTGCTTCTGTAAAAGAGAAGAATATCCAAGAAGATAGATATATATTTCTTTTCTCTGTATTGGCATGATTATGAAAGGGGTGGATGAAGTAAAGGTAGTTATTTATTTAACGAATATTTATTGAGCATATACTAGTGTGAGCAATGTGAGCTTGGTACTGTGGAAAAAATTCAGAACAATTCTGAAAAAATTCCTGAATTCATTTATAATTGGGAAACAAAAAAGAAATGAGTAAGTAAGCAAAAAATACACATTTTGTTGAGTACTATGAAAGAAATGTACTATACGATGTGGTGGAGATCTTGAGGGGGCCTACTCTTCTTTGAGGAGGTGACATTTAAGCCGAGATCTTAAGCCCCTACCATTTTTAAGCCAGTGCGTTTATATAAAGTCTCTCTTCTTAAACCCTAAGATGCTAAGACCCTAAGTAATTGCTCTAAGGCAGTGATTCAAAGTGGCACACTTATTTAAATAAAATAATTTGTGGTTACATACTATTGTAACTTACTAGTCTTGTGGTCTAGGGCAAGTTACTTAAACTTTATAAAATAGAAAAAATAATGCCAACTTGAAAGGATTATTCTGAGGATGCAATTATTTCTTCCTCTCAAATACATCCTTTTTTGCCATGTTCTCCTTAATTCCATTCTCCACTTTCTACTTCCCTTCTCAGCTAAATTCGTGGTGGCTGTGTATGTGCTGATGCTAATTTCTCTCCTTTCATTCTTTCTCAAAACTACTCTCTCCACCAAATTGTGCTACTGAGGTCAATGATGACTTCTGTGTTGTTAAACGTAAAAGTAAGTTCTTAGTCATCCCTTTATCAATCCATGAGAACCACTTAATATCATAGAGTCAATCTTTCCCTTCTCCCTTTGGCTCGGTCCACTTGCCTCCAGAGCCCATGAGTCTGTATTTCTTCATTGCCGCTTTTTCTCAGCCTTCTTTAGTAGTTCCTCCTCATTTTCGCAGGACTCAGTCCTTGACTTCTTCCCTCTAATGTCTGTGTTTACTCTAGGCCTAATGTGAGTTGATACATGAATTACATCTAAATATATATCTTCAGCCCAAACTTCTCCCTGAACCCCCAAACCATAGATCCAGCTGCTTACTTGGCATCTCTATGTGAGGTGCAAGAGACATCTCATGAATGTTGATATGTACAATTACTGACCTTTTCCCTGGCCCCCAACCTTCCTCTCCCGCACATTTTTTTTCTTATGTATTAGTATTAGTGAAAGCTTCATCACTTCATTGCTCAGGTAAAAACCTTGGAGTTATCCTTGAATTCTCTCCAGGACCAGCTTCATGAGAATGTAACCCTGTATGCATTCACATAGCGCTCCACACTCAGAAAGGCTCTGTGATTGGTTTAGTGTTTTGCTCTCCCTGTATTAAAGTTCTTAAAATTTTTCAACAAGAACCGCACCTTTTCAGTTTTCACTGAGCCCTGCAAATGTTGTTACTGTTCTGGTCCTCTTTTATACTCTATATTCAACTGTCCATACATCCACTGTTGTCCCTTGCTTGAGTTAAATGGACAGCATCCTAACTAGTCTTCCTGCCTCAAATTTTGTCTCCCTTTAGTCTAGTTTCAATACAGCAGCCATAGTGATCATGTGTGTGTGTGTGTGTGTGTGTGTGTGTGTGTGTGTGTCTATGTATTATATGTCAGATTATATTCCTCCACAGTTTAAAATCATCTAATGACTCTGATGGCATCCCACCTTGTTCAGCATAAATACAGTTATCAGAAAGGTCCTCCACAATCCAATCCCCTGTAATGTTATCAAAAAGGTCCTCCACAATCCGATCCCCTGTAATGGTTGCCCTCATTTGCATTCCTCTCCCCTCAGTCTGCCCCATGCTATGAACAGTCTTCACCTCGGGTCTTTGCTTTGCTGTTTCCATAGCATTGAAGGCTCTTCCCCTACTTATCCCAATGGCTGTCTCTCTTATCTACATCAAGACTTGGCTCACATGTCTTCTCTTTGGGGCAGTTTTCCACGACCACTCTATTGAAAACTGCAGCTCCTCAATCTCAGAAATCCTTTTTTCACCTTATTACCTTATATATTTTTTTCTCCATAGTATTGACCACCAAATAACATAGCATGATTATTTATTTGTTGTCTCTGTCTGTGCTACTACAATATAGGAGATATGAAAGCGGGATTTTTTTTTTCTGCTTTGTCATTGTTGCACCCCACATTGTAAAGAGTAAGGGGCTAACACATAGTAGATATTCATAATAGCTTTGAATAAATGACATTAAATGAGGCAATACATAAAGGGCATGCTGTTTGCTTTATAGTAAGCTCCCCCAAAATAATAATTTATTACTAAATGCTAAAAAAAAACAACACTCATTTTAAAGCTAGATGAGATCTATCTTAGCAATTATGCAGTCCAGCTCCTTAACGTTTTAGGTGGGAAGACCAAGTCTCAAAGATTTTAAGTGCTTACTCAACAGATATTGCCCACTCAATATAAAGACACATCTGGTCTTGACCTCCACCCGAGGGATCCTTCCACCACATCAGACTAACTTTCTGAGCACTCACAGGCTTTTGCATTTGATTCTACTTGAATTATCAATCATGTTATAGCCTGAGTCCTTCTGACACTTAAAATGTGGCGACACCAGTAAGATGTGCATTTTGCTTGCAGAATTATCAGCAAAATATAATAATTCAGATAACTTAATGATCATTTGTCTTTAACCTTGAAATGATGAAAGATATTGAATGTATTTAAATAATTTTTAAATATAGCCACTATTTCTTTTATGTTGTTTGAAGTAATTATCTCATTAATCCTCTTAACAGCCCTATGAGGTATCACTATGCCTCGACTACAGGTGAGGAAACTAACACTTAGGGAGGTACAGTAACTTTCCTGTGATTATACAAGTGGTAAATAAAATCTGAACTTAAAATTATGCTCCCTTACTCTAGAACCTTGCATTTTAAAAATGACAATATACAAAATAGATTTGCTCCACTTAAACATACAGATCTCCTACTAAAAGAGTCATGTACCACAGTGTTCATTGCAGCTCTATTTACAATAGCCAGGACATGGAAGCAACCTAAGTGTCCATCGACAGATGAATGGATAAAGAAGATGTGGCACATATATACAATGGAATATTACTCAGCCATAAAAAGAAACGAAATTGAGTTATTTGTAGTGAGGTGGATGGACCTAGAGTCTGTCATACAGAGTGAAGCAAATCAGAAAGAGAAAAACAAATACCGTATGCTAACACATATATATGGAATTTTTAAAAAAGGTTATGAAGAACCTAAGGGCAGGACAGGAATAATGACACAGATGTAGAGAATGGACTTGAGGACACGGGGAGAGGGAAGGGTAAGCTGGAACAAAGTGAGAGAGTGGCATGGACCAATATATACACTACCAAATGTAAAATAGATAGCTAGTGGGAAGCAGCCGCATAGCACAGGGAGATCATCTCGGTGCTTTGTGACACCTAGAGGGGTGGGATAGGGAGGGTGGGAGGGAGACGTAAGAGGGACGAGATATGGGGATATATGTATATGTATAGCTGATTCACTTTGTTATAAAACAGAAACTAACACACCATTGTAAAGTAATTATACTCCAATAAAGATGTTTAAAAAATAAAGATAAATAAATTAATTAATAATTTTTTTTAAAAAGGATTATTTTAATGCATGTGTGTATAATGTGTGTTTCATCATGAAAATGAGTGAAATTCATGTAACCTAAGATTGGAAAACAGGTCTACTCTATCTCAAACCTAGACAAATTTTTAAAAACTTTTCTCCAGTGAGTCTGTGCTGTAGAGATCTCCCTCAAAAAACCAGGAAGTTCTTTGCTTCTTTTTTAATGTGTCATTGGAGGATTTCAAACCTTTCTAGCTATCAGCTTTTGAGTGTGATGAGAGGATGAGTCACAGCTCCACTCTAGACTTACTTTTAGTTTGTTATTATCATCTCAGTTGAGAGCTGTGATTCCCCTAACGTCTGAGCATCAACATTTTGCTAAAGGGAATATCTTAACCATAACTTAAAATACATAGGGATTCAGAAATATTACTTGTTTGTCACCTGGAACTGAGAAGTCACTTCCAGGCCCTTGGCAGTGAAAGCGCCGAGTCCTAACCACTGGACCACCAGGGAACTCCCTAAAGTATATTTTTAAATGTTGGCTCAGGATACTCTTGTTTCTTACTCATTTGTCAGGTCAAAATAGGATTTAATATTAACCTTACTTATTAAAATAGATTTAGAATGACTTTGTGAAATCATATTCTTGTTTTGTTAAATAAATGACTTGCTCCATTTGTGCAAATGTAAGCATCAAGGTTGAGGGTGGAGACTGGGAGGAATGAGAGGGGAACACTTATTTTTGTTTTCGGGCCTAGCATTGATAGAAGAGCTACAATTAAATTCAGTAAGTTTCAAAAATTAATTCTGTAAGTGTTATGTTACCAAAACAAAAATTCATATTGTTGAAGCAAAAATTCTTAGATCACTGGTTTATAGTTTTGAAGAAGTGATAATGAAAGTGAAGACTTTTGATATTTGCTGTAATTTGGGATAAAGTTATGTACTGTGACTACATGATATCATGTAACTGAATTCAAAATAGTTAGACAAAAATGAATTCTTTACTGTTGTGATACTTTGTGAAACCTTATTTACTTAAATTGCTTATTCATTTAATTTTGATTTTTAAATCTAAGACTAGCAATGTTTTTTGAAAGATATTTTACACTAATATTGAGCTGGCTTTGCGCTAAGTCTTGAATTCTTTTAAAGGACTTTACACCTTTTTCTTAGGACTTGGTGATAACCAAACTTCCCTCTCAGCTGCATAGGAAGGCATGTGCTGTTATTTTTCCTGACAGGCTTATAGTTTTTTGTATTAACTCAAATTGGCTATTTAAATTCTTTTTGTTATCACTGTTTTAATATTGTTTGGACTCAACAGCATATAAGAGTTTTGCTAATGGGAGTGCTGACACGCTGTTGCCGACACTGATTGGAGTAAAGCCAGTGTGGTCACTTGGCCAATTTCTGAATGCAAACTAATCACTAATTATCTGAATTTGAGAGCTTACAGGAGATTTCAGAATTGTCTATGCTTCGGTTTTACAGATGAGAAAACTGAGGCTTAATGAAGATGGCCAACTTGTGCAGGATCACACAGAGAGTTAGTGGAGGAGTTGGGACTTGATGCCAGCTATGGGATGAACAAAATGGTCTTGTAGTCAAACTTAATATTGTTATTTTATGTCTGTAGACATGGTCCAAGTCATTTTAAAGATTTTTATTATGGCCAGACATGAGAAAACCTGGATTTTATTTCCTGTAATTCTATTATTTGTGTCTCCTCAGATTGTTTGATTTCTTTATGCTGAAATATCCCTATGGTACTAAATGAAAATTGGTTTATTTTTCTTTTAGAAACAAATATCTGTGGTCAATTATTATAAAGAAGAAAGGACTTCTTTTGAAATGTTTGAGATTTAGAAATGAAAGTTCAAATTGGGAGATTGGGACTGACATGTATACACTACTATGTATAAAATAGATAACTAATGAGATCCTACTGTATAGCACAGGGAACTCTACTCAGTGCTCTATGGTGACCTAAAAGGGAAGGAAATCCAAAAAAGAGGGGATATATGTATATGTATAGCTGATTCACTTTGCTGTACAGCAGAAACTAACACAACACTGTAAAGCAACTATACTGTAATAAAAATTTAAAAAAAAAGAAAGTTCACCAATAGAAATTGAAAGTTTACCAGTCATTAATGACAAAGGTGTCACTGGTCTAGTTAAATACGAAGCATATACAAAATAAGGCAGCTGTTCTGTTAATCCTATTCAAATAATCTAATAATCTTATCCTTCCAATAGTCCCAATAGGCTAATTTATTAACAAAAATCAAGCAGTATCAGTAGCTTTCCAGTCAAATATTAAAATATTAAAATAATATCAAGTGATTTGAGTGAGAGGAAATATGTTTGTATGAGGTATGGTGGGAGAAAGTGGGAGAGTTTGTAAGGCATTTGTGTCAAGAGGAGCATTTATGTGAAACAGAGCTTTTTTCAGATGTCTATGTTTGTAAACTAAACTGAATTTGGATAGATTAGAATACTAGTTTCTACAGTATAAATTTTATTTTAGCACATTTTTATTACTTGGCATAATGACATGTAGAGTAATTTTTCTGTTGCTTTTCCTTTCATGCTTCACACCAAACTGCTCAGGGCTAAATACAGAAAAGCATGTTTTAATCTGAGCATTTGATTGAGGAATTATGTCATCTTACAAGAAGAGTATTTTTTCATGAAAATATGTTCTCTGATCTTAAAAGCAGTGTTGCTTTTCTTGAATTTATATATGCTTATGCAGCTATATATGTTCATCTTTAAGATTAACATAACATTTTTTCATTGATATTTAATGAAATTCTTCATGGATTAGTACTGCAATTCACAAAACTTTCATCGTAAAAATCTTTCTGATTAGTAAACCTATTTTGTGTTAAGAGGAATTGAATTTTTAAATACTGATAAAAAACAAAGTTGGCCCATTTCCCCCACATCCCCAGCCCCTGGCAACTACTATTGTATTCTCGGCTTCTGTGAATTTGACTATTTTAGATAACTCCTATAAGTAGAATCATACAATGTTTTATCCTTCTATGATTGGTTTATTTTACTTAGCATAATGTCCTTCACATTTATCCATGTTGTTGCAAATGGCAGGATTACCTTTTTTAAGGTTGAATAATATTCCACTGTATGTATCAATATATACCACATTTTCTATACCCATTCATGTGTTGTTTCCATGTCTCGGCTATTAAGAATAATGCTGCAATGAAAACGAGAGTACAAATATTTCTTTGAGATCTTGATCTCAATTCTTTTGGATATATATCCAGAAGTGAGAATGCTGGATCATATGGCAGTGTGCGGGAAATGGAGAGTTTTTATTCAGTGTGCATAAAGTGTCAGTTATTACTACATGCCCAGAGTTCTACCTTACAGCGTAGTGACTATAGTTAACAATGCTGTATTACACACTTCATAATTTTTTACAAGGGGAGATCAAATGTTAAGTGGTTTTACTACATACACAAAAGAAACAAATGAACCAAGGAATCTCTGGGAGATGTTGGATGTGTTTATTCCCCAGATTGTGGTGATGGTAACATGGATGTTTGCATATGTCCAAACTCATCGAGCTGTTATACCTCAATAAAGCTATTAAAGATAAATAAACTGAAACAAAACAAAGCTAAACTAAAACCAGCCCAGTCTGAAGTCCATTAATAGTGGTAAATCCTACAGCTCTAAACTTCATAAAAATACAGAGAAATTACATAGTCCAGAAATATGTAATTCTCTCATAGAAACTGCCCTTCTATCTTCCTTTACTTTTTGAAGGTATATGGATTTAGATGGGCAAATATATCCAATAAAACTGTTTAAATGCTTCCTCATTTCAGTCATACATATTTGAAATGTCAGAAAGGAAATATACTCTGCGGTTCTTTGAGAAATCACTTACATAGATTTTGGGGTGTAAATATAAAATTTTTTATTTTTGCTGGTGCCTACAAAGAAGTGTGAATCATTATGATATAACAATATTTACTGTAGTCTGTTACCTTATGTTATGATTGAAATTGAGTTGGGAATACAGGTTATTCTGGTTATACATTGCAATAGATGAAGAAATACATACTGTACATTTAAGCCTCTCTTTTCACAGGCATAACTTAATTTTACTATCAGAGTTCTGCTTTTCTAACTTAAAGTTTACCAAATGTTTATAGATTATTCCTTTTGATGTTGTATTGAATTATGACATACGTCATGTAAATACTGTTTGAAAATATGTCCTCCTTTCTCTGAATTTCTTTGTATATCCCAGTTATTCAAAGCACAAACTATGGCAGCTAATGTCTCAAGTAGAAATTGTATTATAGACTAATGTACCACAAATGTATAGAAGAAGAAGAATTCCATGTATATCAATTTTAGGTCTAGGTATGTAAAAATAAATCAAATTGACTTATAAAATACTTAATATAAATTGAAATTTTTATTAGGTGACCTGTAACTCACTCATTAAAATGACAGAAATGGAACCCATTTAAAATCGCCATCATGAAATATACATGTAGATATGGATACATTTATTTTAATATTCTTCCTTTTAAATTGCTGTGCCTTAATATTTCTAGCCCAAGTGGTTTCCCAGCAGCTATTTAGAGAAAATAAAATAGAACAATGTCAGTTTGAATATTATTGAAGCATTTGTTCATGAAATTTTTTGCATCTCAGTATCTCATATCTTTGATTTTTTTTCTTTCTCTCTTTATAAATATAGAGGATTTTTTTTTTCACTTCTTATTTAGTGTTTTGAACTAAATTTTAAAGTCTCACTCTGACTTCCAAAGAAGTGACTTTGGGTAAATCATTTAATTTTCCTTTGCTTCAGTGTTATTATTATAAAATGATTGCTAGATTACCTGGAGTTCTGAGATTCTTGATTTTATATTTGTTTCTGACTATCCCTTGGTATCAGATTTTACATATTCACTAAAAACAATTAATCTATAATAGTCAACACTTGGCATTTTTACTATGAGGTTTTGAGGCTTTCTGACCCAGTATTTGTTACTTAGAGTTTTCAAAATTTCTTCGAGGTCAGAAGATACAGGAAAAAGAACTTATTAAGTGATCATAAACACCTCTACTTTTGTTTCTATAAGAAAATAAAACACACTTGAATCATATAGAAAAGTACTGTGTTCATTACTGGGAAGTGAGAACTTTTGAAGACTATCAACCTTGGAAAACTCAGACAGAAGCAGGTATTTTTCTGTTTCAGGAATTAGTAAGGTTTACTTGAGCCTCCCCTAGCCGACTGACACCCTCTCCCATGTTCTTTTTCTTTTCTTTCTTTTCTATTCTCCTCCTTCCCTTCCTCCCTCCCTCCTTCCTTCCTTCTTTCCTCCCTCCCTCCCTTTCCCTCTTTTTTTTTCTTTCTTGACATATTTAAGAAAATAAATCCCTGTGGCATACAAGTACCGCTTTGGCTTTACGTAGTTCTTAAACCAAGACTACTTGAATCCAATGACAACAAAATCTTGCCTTGTTTATGCTATAAATATATGTGAAAAATGAGTTGATCCAGTTAAATACTTTGTCAATTCAGAGTGAAAACAAAACAAAACAGAAACATTTTGGGAGCTTGCTGCTGGATGATAATTTGAAACCTAGAAAGTTACTTTAAAAAATCAACAAAGCAAACAAAATCCTGTCAGAACAACTGCTAGAGAAAACAGTTGCATACATAAGAATGATGCCCTTTATCTATAATTGAGGGCACAGTAGTTGGCCTGTGGGCTGTTGCCCACCTGCACATGTGTGTGGCTTGGAGTACAGAATGCCTGCCAGCACAGTGTCTCAAAGATTTTTGTATCAGTTGCCAACACTAAAATGGGGAGGTTTCACACACACACAAATGTATACATTTTCCTTTTGTCTTTAAAACAAAGGAGATTTATGAACAATGAGACCACATGCACACCTGGCAGCTATCAACTGGAATGGAGTAAGAGCTGGCCCTTCTCCCACCGTATTTCATACTTCACTGGGCCAATTCTTTCTGGTTCTCAGCAGAACCCACCTCTCTCTCCCTACTGTTTCTAACTTGTGGTCTGTTCCAGATGATATCTGATGTGTCCCCTTAAGCATGTGAAAAATGTTCCCCTAGTTTATAACATACATGCCATTTTAAAATATGGATTGTTTTAATAGGATAACACATATATGGTGTTTATCAAGTAAGCAGTTAAGATCAAAACCAAATCTCAATTAAGAATTTTGTCACACCTGCTCTGTTCAGGTTATCCAAAATGTGAGAGTTAACAAATGTTGCCATAATTCTCATCTCATTTCTTTGGGGATGCAGCACCCTCCAAAACACTGGAATTCTCCACAATCCTAGTTGGCCAGATGGGCAGCAGGTTCTAAAAAGAAGCCACTACTTATATTTCAAAAACACTGGAGTTATTTGTTTTTATTACTTTTTGTCTCATATTTATAACATGAACTAACTTCAGTAAAATATTTTGTGCAAGGCTTCTTCTTTGATGATTGTTACCTATCACATCCCATACCCGGAAGAATAAAAACAAAAATAAATAAAAATCAAAAACACCTGGATACATACACATCAGGGACACAGTTCTTTCAGACAGACCTATGAATTCATGCCTGCCAATTTGTTCCAGAAGTATACGCAGTGGGGATGTATAGTGTGAATAAGGAGGGCTCTTCCAATAGTGCTTAAAATGTATACATTGTAAAATTAGGCTTGTATTACTTAAAATCTTTAAAATTTAGCATGATATTAGCATAAATTTTGGTTGTATGTTCTGAAAGACAAACAATAGATCCTCTAATATGTAGTGTTCTTCTCTGCACATTTCTGTTTTGTACTGCCCTCAGCTTATCATTAAAGTTTCCCTGGGTTGGTGGAAATAGAAGATTTCACAGTGGGTGATGAACACTGTGTGGAGAAAATCTTTCCCTTTATATTTCTTCAGGAACTTATGTCTAAATCCATTGTCTTTTAGACAGTGCTTTCATTTGCCCCTCTCTGCTACTGTGGAGTGCTCAGACCAAAAATTTATATATATTTAAAGTGATGCTTAAGTAATCACCTCAATTCCTTTATCATGAAAGAGCTTCTAGACTGAATTTGTTAATGTTATTATGGGGTAAGCAGCATTTTTATTTGTTTTCCAGAAACAAATGTATGATAGTACATTACTCTATGTGAATCAGCATTTGTAGGCAGTAAAACTTTGTGATTAAGAGTGTAACGCGGCACTAGATTCCTGTGGTTTGAACCCTAGCTTCCACCTTTTCCTTAATATGTGAACTTTTGTTGTTGACTTACCCTTTTCTAGCTTCAGGACTCTTCTATGCTAAATGAGAATGATACACACTATGCAAGGTTAGTAAATGTTAAGTGAGTAATGTTATGTGAAATACATAACACAGAGCCAGGTATATTAAAAAACATTAAAATATTCACCCACACATATATGTATGTGCATATATGTGTGTGTGCTATATTTATGTTTTGTGTAGTAATTTACATTTTACATTTTAAATAAACTATGATGGTAAGCAATTCTGAGAGCCATGAGGAGTAAAGAAACATATTTCTGGAAGATGAGTACACTAATCTGGTCTTGCTCTGCATTCGGATTTATTTGTTGGCAGTAAGGGTTTATACATGTCTCTACCTGCCAAAATCCTTGATTTTGTAGTAGATGAGAGGCAAGACAATTCCAGCAATAAGGCAGTAGAAAATGGAAGCCCAGAAAGCTTCCCTGTTGCTGAATGTCAGATGATATGCTTGTTTCATACATTCAGATAAGCCTTAATTTATAGAATTCCATGTCAAGAACAACACTTATATATAAAGACAGACAAATGTGCTGGATATTCCCCTATTAATGCTTCCTTATTCACTCTCTACCCTTGTGTACCTTGCTGTGTTCCTTGACAGGGTGACTGTGTGGGCTGCCTCAGCTGGGCTCCCTAGCCATCCAGGTTCTGATTTGATTAGGACAGTGGGACCACAGGAGACTGA
>NW_020174569.1:1526913-1540289 GCF_003031525.2 Neophocaena asiaeorientalis asiaeorientalis | reverse complement strand
ACTAGCTTCATGTGTGAGGGGGCCACAGTTTGTCAGTGGCTCTGTTCTCTGCTTAAGCAGTGGCTCTGTGGGTGGCCCTTCCTGTCCATAAATCTGGCCAGATTCAGGCTTCTGGTCTCTTTGGGCCCAGGTGGGGGCGTGGCTCCCCTCTCTCACTGGTCCTGGTGTATTTCCTTGCTGTTTTCCTTAACTCCACCCACTCCTTAGTAAACAGTCTCTTCATTAATATCTCTCCTGGCATGCTTTTTGAG
Organism: Neophocaena asiaeorientalis asiaeorientalis; assembly: GCF_003031525.2. Classification (NCBI taxonomy): domain Eukaryota; kingdom Metazoa; phylum Chordata; class Mammalia; order Artiodactyla; family Phocoenidae; genus Neophocaena; species Neophocaena asiaeorientalis. The sequence continues at coordinate 1,540,038 of NW_020174569.1, read as the reverse complement.
TGTGGCATCTGATTCCTGGCAAGACCTTGACTGATAACAAATGTCTTCAATGAAATACAATTAATGATTTCTCTGTAGAGAGGAAGGAATAATAGATAATTCTACTTCAGGGATCAATAGCACTTAATATCTCTAGTTATAAAGCCAAGACGACCATAACCAATTTGCCTGAATTTTTCTCTCTCTGGAATTAAGAGTTTCTACAACTGTATGTATGTATATACTATCTTATTCGCCTAAAGGCAGAGCAATGCTGTGGCTTGCATTTTAGACAACGGGTGTGACAGCATCATGGAAAGTGACTTGAGAAGGGATAATACTAAAGGTAGAAACATTCATTGAGAGACTGTCATTTAGCTGAGGTAACAGATGAGAGTAACTTTGACCAGATAAGTGAGAGGAAAATGTACTGGAGAGGAATAATTTAGAAGTTATCTAGGGGGTATTAGAGCACAATGGTTAGCTTCTTACTGGCTCTGTGACCCTAGGCAAATTATTTCACTTTTCTGAGTCAATTTCTTCATCTGAAAAATGAGGACAATAGTACCTATCTCAGAGTTGTTGTAAGGATTAAATTAATACATGTAAAGTACGTAGTATAGCTCCTGGCACATAGTAAGCATTATATAACATACACTTTAAATATTATTAGTAGTATCTTTATGGATGTGGAAGGAACATGTATGGTAGAGAGAACGTGTATGGGATGACTTGCAGACATATGATTTGGTGGAGTGTGTGATTTTTAGTACTGAAGTAGATAATTTAGCAGAAAGTTCAGATCTTCAAATATTTCTATTAATTCCTATTAATTTCTATTAATTATTTTTTCAGATTTGCACTGCTGCCATCTTAATGTCAGATGCTGTCATTACTATGCTCAAAATATGGCAAAATAAAACCCAAATTCCTTTGAATTGCAGGTGTATTCTGGGTATCTTCCACTATGACTATGTCTTACATTGATCTCTTTATATCCAGTACGTCCTCCATATTGGCCTAGTGGCTCTTTCTTTCAGTTCTTTTCACCTAAATTGGCCTTTCTATAACTTTATCTGATTTAATCTTATGTATCCTCAGAAATCTGCAGCTCTTTATTTTTCCAAGTATATGGTCTTAACTCCTTAATCTAGAATTCAATGCCCTTATTAGTTTAGCTCATCTGTTATATTGCTTTATTTTCTCATTGTACTCCATTATCAGATATTTAAAGACCCTTGAGTGTTTTGATTTATTTTGCCTCTGAGCCTTTGTTATAACTATTCCCTATGACTGATATATATCCTCCTTTCCTATATGTACCCAATAAAGTACCAATCATCCTGCAAAGCTCAATCAATCCCAGTTTCTCAAAGAGATACTCTTCATATTCCCTTCTCCCATTTTAGTTAAGTTCTCTCCCTCCCTCACTTTCCCATGTTATGCTAAGTGAAGATCTATTACAGTATTTTCCAAAGTGTTTTTATATTAGAAAATAAGTTCTCAGATTTTATAGTGAATGTCATTAATACAGCTTCTTGGGTCACCTGATCCAAAAGTTTCTGATTCATGAGGTCTGCATGTTTCAATGCAGATGCTTATTTTATGATGATAAATCGTCAAAAGAAAAGGATTGACACTGCCCGTCACGCAACCCCTCCTCTTGGTATGAAGCCATGACTTTCTCATGATTGAGATATCCGCCCCTGGGATGAGTGGATGGATGCAATCATCCCAACTACACTAGATTCATGACTTGAACATTGCTGAATTCTCAATTTCAGTTTCTTAGTTAAGGATAAGTTGAGAAATCAGGTCAGATCTTGAATGGCCAACCAAAGAATGAGAATATGTCACCTCTCACACACATACCTTCTATGCTATTTCCTGGTTTTGTTTATCACATTCTAGTTCTTTCAGTTCTTTCTTATTTCCTCTCCTGCTTTTGCCAACATTTACTTCCAAAATTGTGCTGCAACACAGTAATCATGTCCTGTTACTGACTTGTTATAGCACTGTTCTTCTGCTTTATGTCCAGATACATGTGCCTGTTTTTCCTTCATCTATCTTCGCCAAGTTTGCTCTGTCATATATGTAGCCTACATGTTTTAAATTTAATTACTCCCAAGGCTGCCTAATTGCTCAATTTCTCCCTCTCTCTCATAAAATACTGAGCAACAACATTTACAGCACTTATCATCCTTTCCTCTTTTACCAAGTTAACCATTGACAGAAATCAAGAAAAAAACCATCACATCTTTAAATTTTCAAACAATTTACAAAAGACAATTTAAACATCCTATATTAGAATCTGAAATATGAAGACAAAGGGTCATGGCTGAAAAGAAAATATGAATGAATTTGTTTCCTGTGTATTTCCATCATATTTTTCAAGCAAACGTAAAAGAAAAAAATGAAAAAAATTCTCATGATAATTTGATACAGTAATGATTTGATTCAATAGTTCTGGGTTAGAAAGGTCCACAGAGAATTCCAGATTCTGGACTAATTTGCACTGAAGAAAGAAAATATTCTGACCTTCTCTAGATGGAAGGTAACTTTGATATTTTCTAAGTGATTAATGGAATGTGCATTTTTAACATACATCCCCAGTGATTCTGTTATAGCTGGTCCATGGGCAACATTAAAGTATCTGACTCTCCTGATTGTACTTTGGGCTTCTGGGAGAAAGAGAATGTTTTATATACTTTTGTATCACTCACCAATCTTAATACAACGTTTGTATAGAGTATCTACTCAATTAAACATTTCCTAAATTGAATTGTATGGAGTTATTTGAGATTAGGTTTTTCCTGTATCTCTTTTTTTTCAGGCTACTTCATGCTTTCATTCTTATCACATTCCTTTTTCGTTTAATTTCTTCCCTCTTTAGATTTTGCCAGCCTCCACTTTCGAAGCTGCATTGCAAATTAATTCTATTTGAGGATGTCATTCCAGTTGAGAATGTTTAGTAAGTCTTTTATAGTTATAGACAGCTTTGTTTTCTCTGTCTTTTTTCTTTGTCTCCTATGTGAGAAAATGAACCATTTATTTTATCACATCTATTAATCAAGTATAGCCACAAGTCATTTAGTGAATAACTGTGGTCAAGCCCTTTATTTTGAACCCTTACATGTAGTCAGTCAAAATTGTCATCTGGCACTATATACAGTGTATATGCATGACTTTTTTCCCCTGGGGCTAGAGTTATCTAACACCTCACAAAGTTCACCCCAGGAGACAGCAGATGAAGCTGGTCTCTAAAGGAGGGGAAAAATCTTTTACCACCCCCAAATTTGTCCCTCTGCTTCTATGTCACAGATTTAGGACCCCTTTCTCCTTTATTATTTGTGGCAACTGCAAGCTTTCTGTTAATACTAATCAGCTTGCAGAGGGAGGAAGATGTATATACTTGTGAAGAGTGGGTGGTGGTGTGGAAATCATGGTGGGCGATTATACATTCCCAGAGTTAATCCAGTGCTAATAAATGTTCCCTGTATTTGCATCATGGCTCATGGTGCTGAAAAAATATTCATGCTTTAGGTAAATAAACAGACTTTAAAAAATAATAACAATCGACTCTATGATTCATAGAACCTAGAATTATTGTGCTATCTCAACCCAAATGGAGAAACTGAGTACCCACAGATGAAAAATACAATCTGAGATGTGAATATGGCATAGAAGTTACTTTCTTTATATGCAGATCATGTTTTCTGGGTGTTGTCTCATTAGAAGTCCTGCCTCTATTCTAGCCCTGTTCCTGAAGGATAAAATCAGATTGAATTCTGTTTCTTCAGAAGCTGTATCTCCTTGTCAGGTTGCTTGATTTCATCAAATTTTAGCAGTAAGTTTCATTTTTTAGTCTCTTATTTTCTTGATACAGGGCACTAATATTAAAATAATAATAATAATACATAATAAAGGGCTAAACAAATTACATTGCAAACCGACTTCCCAAAACTGCTGTCAGAGGGTAACTCAATTTTGACACTTCAAAACCTGTCAGCAAAATACCTGAGGAAGAGGAAGCATTATGTTACATGTGGGAAACCTTAGCTTCCCTCCCCTTACAACTGGGTACTCTGCTGTTTATGGCAATTCCAGCTGCGTAAGTTTTAGAAACCAGTGCTCTGTGACATATGGCTCATGTCTGGTCCACCAGTGTCTCCAGTGACGGGGAATCAGTACAAATAGAACACTGTGAATGGAAAATGCTTTTCTTTCTATAGAATATCTTGGAATCTGTCTCTCTCTCTGTCACTCTCCCTTCACTCAGTTTACTATTACCTTTCAAGTTTGATATTTTGGGATAAAAGCCATTTTTAGCATTTTAATAACAAGTAGCCTAAATATATCTGCCTAAGTAGAATGCTGTATACATTTGTAAAGCTATCACTTCCAGAACTGATAGGGGCCTAATTCAAATAAATTATTGCAGAATGCATTATTAAATAATTGCTATTTCTTTCTTAATGTATGTGATCAATAGTTATTAATGGGAGAGATGAAAGTAAGGGTGTGTCAATTTTTCAGACAAAAAGATGGTGAAAGTTTGTTTTGGTAATGCAATATGATTACATCCTTATAAATATCATTGTATCTCGTTTTGTAAGCATCTTTGACTTGTACAGCTGAAACTGTCACTTATGAAGTGTTGTAATTTTTCTTTTTTCTCTGGTTAAGGTAAAACCACAGTAAGTTGAGTGCCACAGAGTAATGGTTGACTGTTAATGAGCTTAATAGTTCTTACTAGATCTGTTTGTAGCATAGAAGAAACCACAGAATAGGAAAAGGTAACCCCATTCCTAGGTGGAGACACCTGGCATTGAACACTTACAAGCCTAGCAGCTGGAGGCTGGGATTCAATTACCAACCTTTAGGGCTACCGATATATAGCAGCTAGCAGTGGGATATACCCTTTGGTCAAGACATTCCATTTGATAAGTAAAATTTCAGTAATTATTATATGTGATGTTAATAATGCTCTATTGAATACTGGCTGTGTCAAAAAGCAATTCATTGAAAGATAAGTAAAAATACCAACAGACTCTACCCTTACTGCAGTTACCTTGCTTAGGCCTGCCACACAAGACGGAACCTCAAAAGCAAATATATAAGGTTACCCAGAACTAACTGGAATGTCACTTTGGTCTGTGTGTGTGTGTGTGTGTGTGTGTGTTCACTCTCAAGCTAAGAAAGGGTAGCCAACTAATCACTCAGGAGCCACAATCTACTCTGCCTTCTTTCACTTTCAAATGTATCATTCTAGTCACATATATGTTTTTATGTTTTCTGAGAAGGTCCCACACTTACCATAGTATTCCATAGGGTGTCCTTGACATTCCTCAGTCAATGAAGTCCTTGCTTGTGTCCCCTTCGACCACTACCTCATAAATTTTGGTTCATCTTTATATGGATTACAGTGGTCCGTGGTAAATGGTAGAGATAGATAGCTTTCTCCTAACTTCAGTGCAAATACAGATTCTCAAGACAGTCTTAAATCTCTTTAGTCCAGGCTATCCCTTCCAGGAAAAATAGAGGGGGATTTTTCTCTTATTGAATTTCCTTTTTCTCTTACTGAATTTAAGTACAAAATAATAGACTTCTTTGCTCAGAAAACTCCCTTTTTAATGGTATTCTTGGAGGTAGGGACCATACTTATTCATCATGTTATCCAAAGGAAGGAAGGAAGGGAGGGAGGGAGGGAAGAGAGAAAAAATAACAAAGGAAGGAAGGGAGAGTAGAAGAGAGAGGAAAATAGAAGGGGGCAGGAAGGAAGGAAAGATAGGTAGATGTAATGCTATCATTCCTACTCATATCTGTTTTGGTGACTATCATTATACTATCACAGGAAAATGCCGAACTGTAAACATCCCATCCTTCTCACTAATTGTTCAATAGTGTGTTCGTTTCCTAGGGCTGCTGTAACAAAGTGCCACAAACTGGTTGGTTTAAAGAACATAAATGGCTAGAAGTTTGAGATCAAGGTATTGGCAGGATTGGTTCCTTTCCAGGTCCGTTTTCCCGATGCACAGCAAGCCAAACCCTGAGTTGCACAGGTTCACGGTTTACAAGCCAGCCAAGCAAGGGGACTGGAGAAAAAGTTTCAGAATTGCCTTCCCAAAGGTGAGGGGGTTGGGATATTTATGGAACAAGCAGGGTGGTCTTAGGGGGTGGGGAAAGGTGATTGGAAGCAGGGAAGAAGGTGAGGTAATGGGTAATAATCGGTGTTCTGCTCCGGCGCATCTCGTTAGGAGATTCTGCATATTCAACATGGAGGCGCTGAGCGAGATTGGAGGGTGGAGTTTTCCGGCTTCTGACGTCACCAGGCCGGTGTGAGGACGCCTGCGCAGGCCCAGTTTTGGGGGCGGTGGTTGCAGCCAGCCGCAGCTGACTCGCGCCGAATGAGAGCTGACTCCAGTCCTGAGAACCGACTGGCTGTGTGAAGCTGGGAAGGTATACAATTAAAGAGAAAAAAACAAACAGAAAAGCTACAGCGAACTTAATCAGTGAAGGCAGTTTACAAGTGGAGGGTTTTGTTTTGGTTTTTTTTTTGCCGTACGCGTTCCTCTCACTGTTGCGGCCTCTCCCGTTGCGGAGCACAGGATCCGGACGCGCAGGCTCAGCGGCATGGCTCACGGGCCCAGCCGCTCCGCGGCATGTGGGATCTTCCCGGACCGGGGCACGAACCCGTGTCCCCTGCATCAGCAGGCGGACTCTCAACCACTGCGCCACCAGGGAAGCCCTGTGGAGGGGTTTTAACAGGCTGTTCCCTTATTTGTTGGTCTATAAGAGGAACTCAAGAATTTCTGTTAGTTAATCAGCTTCTGTTGACACTGTGTGGCGCAGGTTCACTTCGGAGGGCTCTGAGGAAGAGTCAGTTCTGTGCTTCTCCCCTAGCTTCTGCTGGTTTGCTGGCAAGCTTTGGTGTTTTGTGGTTTGGCTGGCTATCTCATCCCTCAGCTCCTCCTTCATGTCCACGTGGGAAAGCTTTCAGGGTTTTCAGAGTCCTGTTAATAGCAATTTTATTTTAAAAGCATTAGGGAGCCACTGAAGGTTCTTAAGTAAGAGGTCGATATGGTCATTTTGAAATATCACTAGTGTGCCGTCTGGAGATGCAATTGGAAAGGGGCCATCAGGCTGCTTTTGCAGTAGTCAGGGAGAGATGGTAGTGGCTTGGGGTGGGGGTGTGTGTGGTGAAAATGGAGAAAGGGTGCCGATTAAGAGGGTAAAATCAACAACACTTGATAATTAGGGCAGAGGTGAGTTCTAGGTGTCTAGTATAAGTAACTTTTTTTTTTTTTTTTTGGTCGGTACGCGCGCTGCTCACTGTTGTGGCCTCTCCCGTTGCGGAGCACTGGCTCCGGACACGCAGGCTCAGCGGCCATGGCTCACGGGCCTAGCCGCTCTGCGACATGTGGGATCTTCCCAGACCGGGTCACGAACCCGTGTCCCCTGCATCGACAGGCGGGTTCTTAACCACTGCGCCACCAGGGAAGCCCATAAGAAACTTCTTTGATAGTATTGCCATTTCAGTGACATAGGAAATGCTCAAATAAGACTTTTTTTTTTTTTTTTTTTTGAGAGGAGAGTGTTGAGTCATGAGTTCAATTTTGGATATATTGGAATATAAAGATATTCAAGACAAACTGTCAAGTAGATAGCTGGATATATGGGCCTGGAGAGCTTGTCCAAGGTCTGTGTTGGCAGTATGAATTTGTGAGCAGTGAAAAAGATGGTAGATGGGCCAAGCCACAACTTAATGTACGTGTCCTATAGAATAAAAATGAACGAGAAAAGGCCTGAGTAGCACAGGAAATAGTCTTGCCATGTTTGACTCTTTTTTTAAAGATAACCAAATTGATATGGGCCAAAGGCCCCACCTCCCAATATAAATGACCAATGGGAAAATGGGATCATTCTAGGAGAGGATTTCCTCAGTTTTGGTAAGCACGATGGGAAACTTTTCTTGAGAAGTACCATTGAGAGCTTTAGGCAAACTCTTCCAGAAAGTATAAAAGCCCTTATCTCCACAGCACACTGTTAGTTGTCTCTACCTCAGGAATGATAAAAAGTCACATATTTTAACCTGATACATTATATGAAGAAAAAGATTAGAGACAAATGTCATGTCAATAAGTCAAATGTTTTTGATTTGAGGTTTTCATGAATATATGCATAAATATATCATGTCAAAGTCTTTGTCCTTATATTTCTCAGAATTAGTAATTTCTTGTTCTAGTTATTTAAAGAGATATTTATTTATTTATTTATAAATAAATAAATTTATTTATTTTCAGAACTGAATTATGTAACCTCTGTACAAAATCCTAAGTAAAAAAGATTTTGAGAACCTGTATAGCTATTTACCATTACATTCTTTAAAAAAATTTTTTTATCAAATAAAGTAGAAACAGAGATATTCATGTTTGATTGTTATTTTGGTGCTCTTCTGAGTTTTTGGCTAGAGACTGTAATCTGAATTATTATTGTGTGAAGCCATTAATTGCCTGTCATAATTTGATATACTAATGTAGGTCAGTGACAAAACACCACTTAAAGGTACTGGTAGCTAATAGGAACATACTGACGTTGAGAACTTGTCAGAAAGGCCTTTCATTGGAGATTAAGGAACATTTGATATATGTCAAAATAGCTCTGGAATTAGACCCTCAGGTCTCGTTCTCAGCCCTTAATTAAAACGGAGGCTTCATCTGCATAATGACGTTTTTGGCTTATGTCATTCCTCCGTTATTCACTTTAGGTATTGAAACTTCAGTATTGAAAATGTCACTTAATAATTGTTCGTTTGGATATATCTTTGAAATTTCTACAAATGTTGGGCTCCTTTTAGTTTATGGAAGGGAAGCAAATACTACATGATTTGTGCCCTGAGTATTAAAATATTATTTCTAAGAATGTTGAATATAGTGATTAATTAGACAAAAGCCTATCTGAAATGCTTCTCTGTTGATAAATATACTTGTTATTCATTAGGTGTTTCCTTATTTTTATTTATTTAAAAGTGGTTTGTGATATTAAGTAAATAAAATAGTATTTACCTTGTTAAGAAGTTATTTTTCCATGTTTATTTTTGAAAAGCACCAGCTTCAGTTGATATTTTCAGCAATGATTTTTAAAATTTATTTATTTGTTTTTGGCAGTGTTGGGTCTTTGTTGCTGCGTGCGGACTTTCTCTAGTTGCGGCGAGCGGGGGCTACTCTTCGTTGCGGTGTGCAGGCTTCTTACTGCAGTGGCTTCTCTTGTTGCAGAGCATGGGCTCTAGGCACACGGGCTTCAGTAGTTGTGGCATGCGGGCTCAGTAGTTGTGGCTCACGGGCTCTAGAGCGCAGGCTCAGTAGTTGTGGCACACGGGCTTAGTTGCTCCACGGCATGTGGGATCTTCCCGGACCGGGGCTCGAACCTGTGTCCCATGCACTGGCGGAATCTTAACCACTGCGCCACCAGGGAAGCCCCCAACAATGACTTTTATTAATTTACTTAATCAACTGGCCTTAAAAAGATAAGTTTAGATTTGCTGACAAATTTGATCATTTTACTATGTGGGCAGTTTACATAAAGTTTATAGTGTCATTTTTTACAAATGTTTTTCATTTCTAGTTTTTTTGTTTCATGTAAGTTATTGGGATGAAAGTTTGTAATGAATTTACTTATCAGCAATAATATTATTCCTCCATTGTTTCTTCCTTACATGGAGATTTCAGACTGCCAGCAAAAACTGAATGCTCAGTGCTATTATCCAGGCACTATGGTAAATCCTAGATATGATTATCTAATATGATCGCTACAACAGTGTGAAGTAGAAAGTCATTAAATCCCTACTTTATACATGAGGAAATTGAGATTACTGTAGATTAAATTCTAGTGTTTCCAACCCAGGAAATCCAACTCCAAACCCAATACTTTAAATTAGCAACATTAGAAAGATTCAACTCTTGTTGTTAGAGAATTTTTAATTAGAGGAAAAAATATATGTATGTACACACACGTATATATGCATGTATGTGTGTGCATATATATACACATATGTATATATACAGACATGTATATGTGCACATTTGTTCATTATTTACCAAAAGCATTAAGCAGGTGTGGGAGAAAATTACTATTAAAAGAAAAAAAATTCATTTTCCTTTGCTTGAAATTTTGACTGTTTTAGTTATTGCTTTAAATTATGTTGATATTGTAAAATTGTAATGTTGGTGTTTGGGAGATAGATCCCTAGGAGTGTGGGCCAGTAAAAGTGGGGGTTGGTAAGATGATACATGAGTGATGACTTGTTGCAGGGGACCTGGCAAACTGGACAAAGCTGGTGACCTGAACCGTAATGAGCTTGATCATTCATTGGATATTCATGTATTGTCTTATTTCCCATACAACTAAATTGAAAAAAGTTAAAATGAAATTGGGAGAATGTAAGAAGTTATTAAGAGTTTCACTAAGGAACTTGGGAGCGGGAAGAGCAGAAGTCTACATTAGCATTTTGGAAGATGAAAAGAAGTACTTGTCATACTTCAGTGATGATACTGGATTTCAATACCAAGGATGCTTACTGAGACTTTGCTAAGACAGTTACTTAGAATTACACAATATGTGAAAAAGTCAACCTTCTTCAGAGTTGCAAACAGAGGTGGTGGTTATACTGCAGACAAAACTGGCAGAGCAAAGAAGAGGGTAGAATTGTTGAAGTCCAGAAACATAATTTAAGAAAATTCAGAGGATTCTAAGTCAATTAAAGAAAAAAATGGCCTGAAGTTTATGGGGAAAAACCTGATGGGTCCAGATAGACAAGTGTTTCCTTTATCCACTGAGATTAAGAGAATTGTGCAACTGTGAAGTGGAAGTAGAGAAAATATTACAGTCAGAGAGGTAGAGTTTCGCTCCAAATCTTAGAGATGAACTACAAGATAATTTTAGTAGTGCTGGGGGGAAAAAGTGCTTACTGTAAAGATTTGGAACTACAGATAACAGTAAGAAAAAACAAAGATATCAGAAAACTTACTGCCCCAAGAACCATGATTGTTAGCAATCTGGTCAGCATCCTTCTAGACATGTCTCTAGACACATAGTTGCACATAGTACATGAACAGGGTCATAACACACATGTTAGCAATAATTATGGATTTCTTTCCATGTCAATAAGCATAGATTCCATCATTTTATACTGGTTGTAGGGGAATCTGTTATTAATTTGGTACTTTGTGTTTGATACTTATGTTGGTTCTATACTTTTTTTTTTTTTTGCGGTACACAGGCTTCTCACTGTTGTGGCCTCTCCCGTTGCGGAGCACAGGCTCCGGACGTGCAGGTTCAGCGGCCATGGCTCACGGGCCCAACCGCTCCGCCGCATGTGGGATCCTCCCAGACCGGGGCACGAACTCGTGTCCCCTGCATCGGCAGGCGGACCCTCAACCACTGTGCCACCAGGGAAGCCCTGGTTCTATACTTTTATCAATCATTAAAAAAATTAACATTACTTTAATGGTTATACATGATCATATGTTTTCCCTCTTGTGTGATTATCTCTAAATTATCTTTTAGAAAAAATTTCAGAGAACATCTTTATAGAGATATCCTTATATGTATGTCTAATTTGTACATGTAAAAACCTTACATTTGAATTTAAAAATATTAATGGCTTACACTTGCTGCCAGCTTTTGATGAGGTGAACATTCTTCTAATAAGTTTTATTTATCACATTGTCACTAGATCCTTTGAGAGGGCTTTGATTTTTAATCAGTTTTACAGATACCAAAACAGAGGCACAGAAAGATCATTTGCTCAGTGTCACACAGTAAATGTCAGAGTAGGAATTTGAACCTGGGCACCTCAATTCAGAGACCTTCCTTATAACCACAGCACTTTATGTGATCCACGTTCTTCTCAAACTTTATTTTTAAAAATCAATGACATCAACATTTTTGTATGTAAATAAATTTATAGCTACATACCCATGTTTAATAGCTTATTAGTTTTCCATATATGCTCTTGTTTCCAGGTTTTCTCTTATAAGTATTATAGTGGAAACATTTGCTTCTGTAGCTTTTGGCAATTTGTCTCATTAGTCAGTTTTTTTTAGAGATAGCCTAAATGTTATATATATTTTACATTTGGAATCTGAACTGGCAAACTACTTACGCCAAGAAGTGTGCTGATTCCCATCTACCAAATATAGAGGTATATATTGCCTCAAGCTTACTCCAAAATTAGGTTTCATTTATTTATTTTTTATTTTTATCAATATCTTTGGCAAAAACAAATACTTTAATGGTTTAAATTTTTTTTTAACATCTTTATTGGAGTATAATTGCTTTACAATGGTGTGTTAGTTTCTGCTTTATAACAAAGTGAATCAGTTATACATATGTCCCCATATCTCTTCCCTCTTGCGTCTCTCCCTCCCACCCTTTCTATCCCACCCCTCTCGGTGGCCACAAAGCACCGAGCTGATCTCCCTGTGCTATGCGGCTGCTTCCCACTAGCTACCTATTTTACGTTTGGTAGTGTATATATGTCCATGCCACTCTCTCACTTTGTCACAGCTTATCCTTCCCCCTCCCCATATCCTCAAGTCCATTCTCTAGTAAGTCTGTGTCTTTATTACCGTCTTGCCCCTAGATTCTTCATGACCTTTTCTTTTTTTTTTCTTAGATTCCATATATATGTGTTAGCATACGGTATTTGTTTTTCTCTTTCTGACTTACTTCACTCTGTATGACAGACTCTAGGTCCATCCACCTCACTACAAATAACTCAATTTCGTTTCTTTTTATGGCTGAGTAATATTCCATTGTATATATGTGCCCCATCTTCTTTATCCATTCATCTGTTGATGGACACTTAGGTTGCTTCCATGTCCTGGCTATTGTAAATAGAGCTGCAATGAACATTTTGGTACATGACTGTTTTTGAATTATGGTTTTCTCAGGGTATATGCCCAGCAGTGGGATTGCTGGGTCATATGGTAGTTCTATTTTTAGTGTTTTAAGGAACCTGCATACTGTTCTCCATAGTGGTTGTATCAATTTACATTCCCACCAACAGTGCAAGAGGGTTCACTTTTCTCCACACCCGCTCCAGCATTAATTGTTTCTAGATTTTTTGATGATGGCCATTCTGAC
>NW_020174569.1:1503874-1526886 GCF_003031525.2 Neophocaena asiaeorientalis asiaeorientalis | reverse complement strand
ATTGTGAAATTTTTTGTTCTAGTTCTGTGGAAAATGGCAGTGGTAGTTTGATAAGGATTGCATTAAATCTGTAGATTGTTTTGGGTAGTAGAGTCATTTTCACAATGTTGATTCTTCCAATCCAAGAACATGGTATATCTCTCCATCTATTTGTATCATCTTTAATTTCTTTCATTAGTGTCTTATAATTTTCTGCATACAGGTCCTTAGGTAGCTTTATTCCTAGATATTTTATTCTTTTTGTTGCAATGGTAAATGGGAGTGTTTTCTTAATTTCACTTTCAGATTTTTCATCATTAGTGTATAGGAATGCCATAGATTTCTGTGCATTAAATTTGTATCCTGCTACTTTACCAAATTCATTGATTAGCTCTAGTAGTTTTCTGGTAGCATCTTTAGGATTCTCTATGTATAGTATCATGTCATCTGCAAACAGTGACAGCTTTACTTCTTCTTTTCCAATTTGGATTCCTTTTATTTCTTTTTCACCTCTGATTGCTGTGGCTAAAACTTCCAAAACTATGTTGAATAATAGTGGTGAGAGTGGGCAACTTTGTCTTGTTCCTGATCTTAATGGAAATAGTTTCAGTTTTTCACATTGAGGACGATGTTGGCTGTGGGTTTGCCATATTTTGCCTTTATTGTGCTGGGGAAAGTTCCCTCTATGCCTACTTTTTGCAGGGTTTTCATCATAAATGGGTGTTGAATTTTGTTGAAAGCTTTCTCTGCATTGATTGAGATGATCATACGGTTTTTCTGCTTCAGTTTGTTAATATGGTGTACCACATTGATTGATTTGCATATATTGAAGAATCCTTGCGTTCCTGGGATAAACCCCACTTGATCATGGTGTATGATTCTTTTAATGTGCTGTTCGATTCTGTTTGCTAGTATTTTGTTGAAGTATTTTGCATCTGTGTTCATCAGTGATATTGGCCTGTAGTTTTCTTTCTTTTTGACATCTTTGTCTGGTTTTGGTATCAGGGTGATGGTGGCCTCGTAGAATGAGTTTGGGAGTGTTCCTCCCTCTGCTCTATTTTGGATGAGTTTGAGAAGGATAGGTGTTAGCTCTTGTCTAAATGTTTGATAGAATTCACCTATGAAGCCATCTGGTCCTGGGCTTTGTTTGTTGGAAGATTTTTAATCACAGTTTCAATTTCAGTGCTTGTGATTGGTCTGTTTATATTTTCTATTTCTTCCTGGTTCAGTCTCGGCAGGTTGCACATTTCTAAGAATTTGTCATTTTCTTCCAGGTTGTCCATTTTATTGGCATAGAGTTGTTTGTAGTAATCTCTCATGATCCTTTGTATTTCTGCAGTGTCAGTTGTTACTTCTCCTTCTTCATTTCTGTTTCTACTGATTTGAGTCTTTCCCTTTTTTTCTTCATGAGTCTGGCTAATGTATTATCAATTTTGTTTATCTTCTCAAATAACCAGCTTTTAGTTGTATTGATCTTTGCTATCATTTCCTTCATTTCTCTTTCATTTATTTCTGATCTGATCTTTATGATTTCTTTCCTTCTGTTAACTTTGGGGTCCTTTTGTTCTTCTTTCTCTAATTGCCTTAGGTGCAAGGTTAGGTTGTTTATTTGAGTTGTTTTCTGTTTCTTAAGGTAGGATTGTATTGCTATAAACTTCCCTCTTAGAACTGCTTTTGCTGCATCCCATAGGTTTTGGGTCGTCGTGTCTCCATTGTCATTTGTTTCTAGGTATTTTTTGATTTCCTCTTTGATTTCTTCAGTGATCACTTGGTTATTAAGTATTGTAGTGTTTAACCTCCATGTGTTGGTATTTTTTACAGACCTTTTCCTGTAATTGATATCTATTCTTATAGCGTTGTGGTCGTAAAAGATACTTGATATGATTTCAATTTTTTTTAATTTACCAAGGCTTGATATGTGACCCAAGATATGATCTATCCTGGAGAATGTTCCATAAGCACTTGAGAAGAATGTGTATTCTGTTGGTTTTGGATGTAATGTCCTATAAATATCAATTAAGTCCATCTTGTTTAATGTATCATTTAAAGCTTGTGTTTCCTTATTTATATTCATTTTGGGTGATCTGTCCATTGGTGAAAATGGGGTGTTAAAGTCCCCTACTATGTTTATGTTACTGTCGATTTCCTTTTTATGGCTGTTAGTATTAGCCTTATGTATTGAGGTGCTCCTATGTTGGATGTATAAATATTTACAATTGTTATAACTTCTTCTTGGATTGATCCCTTGATCATTATGTAGTGTCCTTCTTTGTCTCTTCTAATAGTCTTTATTTTAAAGTCTATTTTGTCTGATATGAGAATGGCTACACCAGCTTTCTTTTGATTTCCATTTGCATGGAATATCTTTTTCCATCCCCTCACTTTCAGTCTGTATTCAGTCTGTATCTGTAACAGTCTGTATGTATTCAGTCTGTGTCCCTGGGTCTGAAGTGGGTCTCTTGTAGACAGCATATATACGGGTCTTGTTTTTCTATCCATTCAGCGAGTCTGTGTCTTTTGGTGGGAGCATTTAATCCATTTACTTTTAAGGTAATTATCAATATGTATGTTCCCATTTTCTTAATTGTTTTGGTTTGCTATTGTAGGTCTTTTCCTTCTCTTGTGTTTCCTGGCTAGAGAAGTTCCTTTAGCATTTGTTGTAAAGCTGGTTTGGTGGTGCTGAACTCTCTCCTTTTGCTTGTTTGTAAAGGTTTTAATTTCTCCATCAAATCTGAGTGAGATCCTTGCTGGGTAGAGTAGTCTTGGTTGCAGGTTTTTCTCCTTCATCACTTTAAATATGTCCTGCCACTCCCTTATGGCTTGCAGAGTTTCTGCTGAAAGATCAGCTGGGATTCCATTTTGTGTTATTTGTTGTTTTTCCCTTACTTTTTTTTTTTTTTTTTTTTTAGCAGTATGCTTGCCTCTCACTGTTGTGGCCTCTCCCATTGTGGAGCACAGGCTCCAGATGCGCAGGCTTAGCGGCAATGGCTCATGGGCCCAGCCGCTCTACGGCATGCGGGGTCTTCCCGGACCAGGGCACGAACCCGTGCACCCTGCATCAGCAGGAGGACTGTCAACCACTGCGTCACCAGGGAAGCCCCCCTTACTGCTTTTAATATGTTTTCTTTGTATTTAATTTTTGATAGTTTGATTAATATGTGTCTTGGTGTGCTTATCCTTGGATTTATTCTGTATGGGACTCTCTGTGCTTCCTAGACTTGATTAACTATTTCGTTTCCCATACTAGGGAAGTTTTCAAGTATAATCTCCTCAAATATTTTCTCAGTCCCTTTTTTTTTCTCTTCTTCTTCTCGGACCCCTAAAATTCGAATGTTGGCACCTTTAATATTGTCCCAGAGGTCTCTGAGACTGTCCTCAATTCTTTTCATTCTTTTTTCTTTATTTGGCTCTGCAGTAGTTATTTCCACTATTTTATCTTCCAGTTCACCTCTCCGTTCTTCTGCCTCAGTTATTATGCTATTGTTTCTTCTAGAGAATTTTTAATTTCATTTATTGTGTTGTTCATCATTGTTTGCTCTTTAGTGCTTCTAGGTCCTTGTTAAATGTTTCTTGTATTTTCTCTATTTCCAAGATTTCAGATCATCTTTACTATCACTATTCTGAATTCTTTTTCAGGTAGACTGCCTATTTCCTCTTCATTTATTAGGTCTGGTGGGTTTTCGTCTTGCTCCTTCATCTGCTGTGTGTTTTTCTGTCTTCTCATTTTGCTTATCTTACTGTTTGGGGTCTCTTTTTTGCCAGCTGCAGGTTTGTAGTTCCTGTTGTTTTAGGTGTCTGTCCCTAGTGGCTAAGGTTGGTTCAGTGGGTTGTGTAGGCTTCCTGGTGGAGGGGTCTAGTGCCTGTGTTCTGGTGGATGAGGCTGGATCTTGTCTTTCTGTTGGGCAGGTCCACGGCTGGTGGTGTGTTTTGGGGTTTCTGTGGCCTTATTATGATTTTAGGCAGCCTCTCTGCTAATGGATGGGGCTGTGTTCCTGTCTTGCTAGTTTGGCATAGGGTGTTCAGCACTGTAGCTTGTTGGTCATTGAGTGAAGCTGGGTCTTGGCAATGAGATGGAGATGTCTTGGAGATTTTCGCTGTTTGATATTACGTGGAGCTGGGAGTTCTCTTGTGGACCAGTGTCCTGAAGTTGGCTCTCCCACCTCAGAGGCACAGCACTGACTACTGGTTGGAGCACCAAGAGCCTTTCATCCACACGGCTCAGAATAAAAGGGAGAAAAAATAGAAAGAAAGAAGGAGGATAAAATAAAGTAAAATAAAATCAAGTTATTAAAATAAAAAATAATTATTAAGGAAAAAATTTAAAAAGTTAAAAAAAAAAAGGACGGAAAGCACCCTAGGACAAATGGTGAAAGCAAAGGTATACAGACCAAATCACACACAGAATCATACACATACATACTCACAAAAAGAGCAGAAGGGGAAAAAATAATATATCTTTGCTCCCAAAGTCCACCTCCTCAATTTGGGATGATTCTTTGTCTATTCAGGTATTCCACAGATGCAGAGTACATCAAGTTGATTGTGGAGGTTTAATCGGCTGCTCCTGAGGCAGCTGGGAGAATTTCCCTTTCTCTTCTTTGTTCGCACAGCTCCCATGGTTCTGCTTTGGATTTTGATCCGCCTCTGTGTGTAGGTCGCCTGAGGGTGTCTGTTCTTGACTCAGCCAGGACTGGGTTAAAGGAGCAGCTGATTCGGTGGCTCTGGCTCACTCAGGCTGGGGGGGAGGGAAGGGTACGGACGTGGGGCGAGCCTGCAGCAGCAGAGGCCGGCGGGATGTTGCATCAGCCTGAGGCGTGCTGTGTGTTCTCCCGGGGAGGTTGTCCCTGGATCACGGGACCCTGGCAGTGGTGGGCAGCACAGGCTCCCCGGAAGTGGGGTGTGGACAGTGACCTGTGCTCACCCACAGGCTTCTTGGTGGCGGCAGCAGCAGCCTTAGCGTCTCATGCCTGTCTCTGGGGTCTAAGCTGATAGCCGTGGCTCACGCCTGTGTCTGGAGCTCCTTTAAGCAGCGCTCTTAATCCCCTCTCCTCGTGCACCAGGAAACAAAGAGGGAAGAAAAAGTCTCTCGCCTCTTCGGCAGTTCCAGACCTTTTCCTGGACACACTCCCGGCTAGCTGTGGCGCACTAGCCCCCTTCAGGTTGTATTCACGCCGCCAACCCCAGTCCTCTCCCTGGGATTCGACCGAAGATGGAGGCACAGCTCCCAGCCCCCGCCCGCCCCGGCGGGTGAGCAGACAAGCCTCTCGGGCTGGTGAGTACCGTTCGGCACCGATCCTCTGTGCGGGAATCTCTCCGCTTTGCCCTCTGCACCCGTGTTACTGTGCTCTCGTCCGTGGCTCCCAAGCTTCCCCCCTCCGCCACCCGCAGTCTCCTCCCCGCGAAGGGGCTTCCTAGTGTGTGGAAACTTTTCCTTCTTCACAGCTCCGTCCCAGAGGTGCGGGGCCTGTCCCTATTCTTTTGTCTCTGTTTTTTCTTTTTTCTTTTGCCCTACCCAGGTACTTGGGGAGTTTCTTGCCTTTTGGGAGGTCTGAGGTCTTCTGCCAGCGTTCAGTAGGTGTTCTGTAGGAGTTGTCCACGTGTAGATGTATTTCTGATGTATCTGTGGGGAGTAAGGTGATCTCCCTGTCTTACTCTTCAGCCATCTTGATGCTCCTCTCGGTTTAAATTTCTTTAAAAATTAGGTAGATTGAACAACATTGAACATGTTTATAGGCACTTGTCTTTGGAAGTATATTTTGAAAGGCACAGACTCAGCTGTGTTACAACCTGGACACCTTAAAATCTGAATAACTTATTTGATCTAACCTCTAATAGATATGATCTCATCAGTTTTGCAGAGAACACTAGAAGAATTTCAAGCATAACATTTGAAGTTAGGTGAATTGTGCTGTGAGAATTTAAGCATAACAATTTTGTATTTAATGTAACGGGCTATGGCTACAAGCAATTATATATTTTTATGTATTCCTTGTTTGCTCAAAAAATCAAGGAAATACTACTAATTAGAAGTTTGTAATAGAAAAAGGTTAATGGTAAAAAATTTAAAAATCCTGTGTACTTGTTAAGCGTTATGGATCACCCATTTGTTTTGCTACTACTCTGAAGATTTTAAGATTTTGTGACACTGCAGATTTCTTATATAGTTTGTTTTATTAACAAATCCTAACATTAATAACAATTATGACAATTCTTAGAAAGGGTATTTATGAGTTCATTTAGGAGAATGTGGAAATTATTTAAAGTTGAGCACAGAGTCTTGCTCGATGGCAGACTGAAGGAGCACAGGTGATTGAGCAGGAGAGTGGGAGGTCCAACCCCTGTGACCTGATGGTAGGGAATCTGGGAGATGGCAGGTCTAAGAGCCTTCCTGGGGAATGCTGTGTCACATTGCCACAGAAGTGAACCACTGAGATACTTACAGGGACAATTTCAAAACTTCATCCTCAGATAGATGGAAATTAAATTGTTTGAACAGAAATTTTGGGTAGTTCCTCAGCTCCTGAGTATATTTCTTTGAAATTGTCAAGCCTAAATAAAAAATTAGAGGTTGAGTGATGATATTTACCAATAAGTGCTTCTGTTTCACATTTCGTGGTTTAGAAAAATGTTTTTACTTTGAACTCTTATGATACTAAGTAATTTAATGAAAATATTCTTTGTCTATGGGACTATAAATGATTGATAATTCTTTTTTTGTATTCTGTTCTTTCCCCCTAAATTCTAAAGACAAAGGAATGTCTGTCGTTTTTAAAATGAGGATGCAGCATGGCAAAATGAAAAAAAAAAAAAAATATATATAACACAATTTTTTTCTAGAATAAGACAGAACTGTAGATGAAACTAAACTTTGAATATTCACTAACCTTCACTGGGGATGTCTTATTTTTTCAAATGGAAATTAAAAATTTACTTTTTATGGTTTTAGATAGAACTAGAGGTTGTCATAAATAACAAGCTTTGCACAGGTTCCCGGTGTTTGCTAAGTTCTTAGTCTATGAGTGTTGCCTGGTGGAGTCCAAATCGTTCTTGCTTTGTGATAATTGCTCTTCTGCCCAGTTCTGAAGGGACTCTGGGTGTGTGTCATTATCACACTGATTCCTCTATTCTGGGGTTTGAAAGGCATTTTTGTGACATGCTGAGGATCTTGTCCTTCTTGGGGCTAGTCACAAGCAGCAGCAGTGATTTCTCAATGGAGAGAAACAATGGAGAAATTGGCAGGCCATATCCTCAAAATCCTCTGCCTGCCATTGCCACTCTTGGAGAAGCAAATTGAAGTTTTCATTTTTGGCATATTCTGTAGTAAATCTCATTTGTTTTGTTGGTTAGCTAGACTGGAAGAAATAATAGCTGTCTCTAAATACCCAATTTGTGATTAAGGTTGGAGCACAATGATGACACTAATTTCATTTTATTTAGTTAGTATTTGCTGGGGCTTTGTAGTTTTTTCCAAGAAAGCTGAGACGCTCTTAATTCTAGAGAAGGGAGAGTACATTTAGGTATACATTTCAGTCCAGAGGGTTTAAAAATGATGTAATTAGTACCGGTGGGTTCAGGAGTCCTGATCTCATAAGATGCTCTGATAATTCATGAGAGTCAGGAAGATTTGGTTCCAAGAACTTTGGAAGGTTCACTGACCACATGATATATAGCTTCAGACATTAGTAAGAGGAAACCATTTCACGAGTTTGATTTAGAGGGGGAAAACCTAATCAAGGTTTTAAGGATTAAAGCCTGCCCCCTCTTGTAGCATTATAATAGTTTTTCTGCATCCTTTACTCTGCTTCCATCATGACTCAAAGCACATAAAGAATGGTACCATAAAAGAGGCAACTCTCTTGTGTTTATGTCAGTTTTTTTTTTTTTTTGTAATGACAGTCTATGGCCTAGCTGCCAAAATTTCTAGAGTAGTTTTTTTTTGGTTTTTCCTCCTAAAATTTACTGATTAGATAGAAACATGATTCAACCTTTAGATGGAGACAATTCAGGATGTGGCATTGGATCCAATATAGAAAAAGGAACTTGTGTATAGAATCTCACATTTCTACCTACGTGGGGAAAGCACAGTTCACCACAATATTTACCTTTAAGTGATAGCACACAGCTTAGTTCAGTCAAATCCTTTGTGAGCAAAATATGAGATTAATGAAATATTTGATAACCTTTCAAATATTGCTTTCATATGTTTCTCCTGGAAAATACTGGGAAGAACATAGTGAAGGGCTTGGGGTAGGAACATCCACGTGGAGATGCAGATGTCTATGTCAGACTTTGGGGCACATGGTTCCTCTCCAGCACGCGTGTCAGAGGTTGTTCAAATGCTGAATTTGAAAAGAATGTTAAGAACCTTAGATTCAGTGAAATTTATATATTTTTAAATCTATAAAACATACTAGGGTCTTTGAAGTTTTAGCCTTAGGAATTAATAGGTGATGTTTTGAGATGAAAACAAAAAAAAAAACATATTTCTGATGAAATCTGAGGTTGTTAATGTAAAAACCTTAATTTAGTAATATTTAAAAATTTTTATATTTCATTTAAGAAGCATAGGACACATGTCATTTTGTGGAAGATAATTCAGATTAATATTTTGCCATTATGTATTCAGTTTTTTGTAAAGTTAGTACCTTGACTCGAGAATGTTAAAAGATGACATTACAAGGTAATTCTTTTACACAAAAACATTATTGCTTTTATCATTGTTTTTAACTTTAAAATTTAAATTGCATTATGGCTTTTTTTGTTTAACTTTAAAATTTCATGAACACAATTACATTGTTATTTAATGTCATTTTCTTCAGTGACAAACGTTCTTCCATCTTAAATAATATCTATTGTATATAACAGATAACTTACGTTTAAATTAAAAATATAAGCAATTTAAGCTCTTTGCTTTAAATTCTTGGCTAACACTAACCTAAAAAATCATATCAACCTCTGTTATTTAGGAAAAATTAATAGCTGCTTTCTAGAACCAGGGGCTTCAGGGTTTAATTTTCTTACCTTACTTTGGGCTTTGCAGAGTCTCTCAGGGTAGTTCAATTAATTTATAGCAGTGCTGCTCAACGTGTGCTGAGGAAATAATACAAAATATCCAAAATCTTTCATATTTAGAGCCTTTCACCAAAGTCGTACTGAGGTAGATATGATCTTCTTTTGATTAAATCCAGAATATCAATATGATCTTAGTACTTTCATTTTATAACTCATCAAATTAAAGATAAAAATGTATTTCCCTCTAGTGGACAGGAGTACAGTATTAACCAAGTATGAGGGATGAGGGGAAAGAGGTAGGGAAATAAATTCACATTGATGCTGAAATTGTAGTTAATTCAAAATAACCAATGGAATCAAACAACTCAAATGAGCTAAAAGCTGATTAAAAATAATCTGTAAATTGTTTGTGTATCAAGATATTGTCCTATTTGGGATTATTTAAATGACAATTACTGATGGATTTTAACTATTTTTTGAGGAAATTGTTGGAATGGACATATAAATTGAACATTCTGCTATCTGCATGTTTCGATATATGATTATATTCATGGTTGTAATAATAATAGTGGGAGGTAATAATATTGTTTTATTGTTTTGAAGTGTAGAACAAGTGTATAATTTTAAAAGATCCTCATAGTTGCATAGAAATGAAGTCTGGTAAACTAAGACTGAAGGAGATGTACGAGATCAAAATAATGACAAATAATTAGCAGTTAAGCAAAGTGGTCTTCTATATTCCTGCCTTATTCTTTTATAAATACAATGATAGGGCAGATGCCAGACTACTGTGGCCTGAGGATTGCAAAGCAGGTGTGGAAGTATGACATAGAGTGGGTAGCATTATTTCTATTCATTGGCTGTGAAGGAAAGGCAAGAGGAGGCCTGTTGATGGGAGGATAAATGTTGTTTTGTCTCCATTCTTTAATACGGGAGAGATTAAGCATATTTATGTTCTGTGAGGATTAACATTGATTTTTATTTTTACAGAAGAGATTAGACCATTTTGAGAGATTTCTGCGTATTTGGTACAGAAGTTATCAGAGTTAAACTTGTAAAAGAGTAAAAGAACAAAAAGATAAGAAAAAAGAAAGAAAGTCAGGTTTTAGGGAAAATTAATTTTAAAAGAATGTTGAAGGATAGTAGAAAAATAGTGTAGTATTGGTAAACGTTACAGTTTATGTTGGAAATACAAACATTATGGTTTGTTTCTTTTTTTTTTTTTTTTTTTTTTTTTTTTTTTTGCGTTACGCGGGCCTCTCACTGCTGTGGCCTCTCCCGTTGTGGAGCACAGGCTCCGGACGCGCAGGCTCAGCGGCCATGGCTCACCGGCCCAGCCGCTGCCGCGGCATGTGGGATCTTCCCGGACCGGGGCACGAACCCATGTCCCCTGCATCGGCAGGCGGACTCCCAACCACTGCGCCACCAGGGAAGCCCCTGGTTTGTTTCTTATAATGTAAATAATTAGTCTTTGCAATCCTGAGATGGTGGTATAAATATTGTTAAAATATTCTGTTTTATACTTATTGTTTTATACTTACCATTTCTTTTACGTGTGGGTAAACCTCAGGAGCAGTTTTACTTTTTGCCTGAAGCTTGGTTTGACCTGCTAAGACTTTTCTCTTTCTCAAAACTCACCTCCTTCATCTTTTGCCGCTATTGTTCTACAGCCAAATCTCACTTGAAATTCACCAGTGCCCTCCTAACTATCATTGGCAATGACCTTTTGTCTATGCTCCTCCTAATTGACAGCTCTGTTGTAAGTGACAGTTTTGGACAGTTCACCATTCTTGAGCATCACTTTGTGTAACTTTTAATGCACTGCATTTTCTTTGTTTTCCTTCTACCTCTGAGTCTCTTTTCTTGGCCTCTCTGTATTCATAATCTTATGGACACCAATTCTCTATCAAGAATTCACATTCCTTGCGGTTCTATCATCATCCTCTTAATTTCTCCCTCTACATGCTCTGTTTTAGAGATTTCGTCTATTCTATTGCTGTCAACCATCGACTACCATTTAAAAGCTCTAAATTTTTTGTGCAGCAACAACTTTTCAGTTGTTGGACAGCTCAACATCAGCATCTAAATCTAAAATTTTACCTACTCTCCCAAATGTTTATATTCTCCCCTTCCCTATCTGAGTTTTTGATATTAAAATATGTAATAAAATGAGCCTAAGGCAAAAGACATTAGGCAAAAGAGTTGTCAACAAGAAGAGGGATAATTATAGACTATACCTGTATACACAATACTTAATTTAAAAGTCACATTGGGAGATTATTGTGAAAAAGGGGGGGAGGAGACAACTCATGTAGTATTTTAAACTAGTAACTCAGGTAGGAAAGAGAGAAAATAAGAAGAATGGAAGACACCATGCTTTAGAAGTACTATTCACATGTGCTACATTGGAATTGTGAAATAAGCAGAAGAGACCAATTATTGGCAGTGTTAATTAGATAAATGTAAGATGTCATAGAAAAGTGATAAATGTTTTATCAAATCAGGTAATCACTTAGACCAGTAGAAAAATAGAAGGAAATTTGATTATTGTTTTGGTTGCTTTACAAGCAAAACTGATCCTGCTAAGAGAATGGTGTAAGCAGTAGTGTTAGTTCTGTTATCTCTGGCCACCTGAGAGTAGAAAGGTGTGAGACATTCTATCTATCTGTCTCTGAGTCTCTGTCTCTGAACAGAATCTAGAGTGTGTGAGAGATGATGGTGCAGGGTGGCTCACTGATGTCTTCACTGGAGCTTCTAACAGAGGTTCCGTGAGCTCCCTCTCTCCACACTAGCTATCCCAGGGGATCTGTGACCTGCGCCAAGAACATAAGTTACCTTGATCTAGTGTAGCATAGTGGTGAGATTTTACTGGCAACTTGAATTCCCAAAGAATAGTTGGACCAGGGATTTGAAGGATTTACCAAAGTACAATGCTCTTGCTTGGGGTTCTTAGAAGAGAGAAAACTCCTAATACCAAACTTATTACTGGCTAATAACAGCATGTCGACATCTTCAGATGACATGGAAAAAGCTTCTCCTTCAAAAACACTTTACATCTAAGTCCTCACTCTAACAAAGCCCTCCGTGATTTGGGCTCAGAGCCCCTCATCTTAAGTCTCTCCCAACTGTGAATAATGGAGAGTCCATAGTGATCAAGAGAGTATTTTCTATTTAAAAATGTATCTTTCACCTATTTAACCAAAATATAAACTTCACTGTCATCTTAACTCCTGCCCCCTCACTCCCTCATCAGTCAATCCTCAAGTCCTGTCTAATAAGAACTCTCAAGTAGGTTTCTCCCATCATTTCCATTCGCAGGGCTACACAGTCTCTTATGTCTGGAGACATCATGGCAAATTGAGAGAGTGGCACTGGTGTCAAGTTTTGGAGTATATTATAAACTATGTGGACCGCATGTTCATGCAGTTATTTCCTAAACACTGCAGGCAGTCTCTTATAGACATGCCTTTGAACACACTATTTCCTTTCTCTGGAATTCCTTTCACCTCATGCATTTTTCCAAACCTAAGTTAAGTGTCACTGGCTTCATGAAACCTGTTGGAATCCGCCAGGCAGATTTAGTCAGCTTCTGCTTTGTCCTGTTATGGTCTTTTCACTTCCTTCTGTTAGAATATCTATTCTGCTCAACTGTAATTGTTTTCTTATTTTTGTATTTTATATATATATAAATTGGACAGACCCAATAGGCTATAAACCCATAGAGGGCACAGCTCATAGCATTAATCTTCATATCCTCAGCTCATAGCCTCGTGCCTGATCTATAGCAGTTGCTCAATAAATATATGTTTGAAAATCTGTATATGATATAAAAGGCTTAAAAGTGCTCTTGCTGTTGCCATTGGAGAATAAGAAAGAATTTGTGTTCTTTCTCCAACAGAATATGGTGAGAATTTGGTTTGGCTTTGGATATACTCTAACAAGATAAAAGAATGTCTGTCTTTTGCCCTTTTAGGCTGACCTCTTGAACCCAAAGCCAGTTTATTCAAATTAAGGGAGTTGATATGATTAGTGTTAGAAAGATTTTATGTAATGGGATTTGGCTTACTGCAAGCAAATTTGGATGAATATTAGTCTCTTGTAATATTTTAACATTTTAATTCATTGCTGACTCTACAGGGCAATGGGGATCATAACCCTTAGTCCAATTTCAGGATGATGAATTGAGGTTTTCTCTAACAAGGCAGAGGATAAAACATGTTTTGTTTCAGATATAGTACTGAAAATTGCATGTATATTTAAAGTAGGCAAATTCAGTGCCATAATGGTTAATATTTTTGCTAAAATAGGTTAAAGTCCTTATAGTGATATATGCTTAAAATTATAAATTAATTATTAAATACCTACTTTGTGCTATGAATTATGTGATGTGGAATAGATGCTGAAAATTATGTTCATCCTTATAATGAGGTGCTTCCTATCAAGTTAGAATGTTAAGAAAAAGGAGAATCACTGGGCTATACAGATTTTCTGGAAAAAAGAGAAGAGAATCATTGCTAAGTAATCCACGAAGGTTTCAGCAACATTGGTCCAAAGATCAGTGTGGGAATTCTAGATGGGGAAACATCATGATCAAAGACACTTGAATTCTCAGTGCTCTTTATCTTCCCACTGATGTTGGGCTGCTGTTACAGAGAAGTGGGATTTTGGGTTGGATAATCAGTATGAGGACCATTTACAGGGCACCTAAATGCCATGTGGGGTGATTTGGACTCTGTGAAATGTCATAGGGAGACATTATAGATTCTTAGGCAGGAATACAGCATGATGAAAAAAGAAGTTACAATATATTATTTGAGAAATTGTAAGATTTCATGGATTTGATAGGGGCTGGAGACAGGATGGTGAATTGGGACAATGTTACACTGGTTACGTTTGGAACAATTATACTGTTTATATTGCTGATTTAGTTATGGTGCTTTAACTTCATGAACTGTTTCTCAATCTTTTTTATTCCCCTAGTGTAGTCTAGGTCTATTTTAGGAGTTATTTAACCCTACTTTAACTGTGCTAGGCATAGTTTTAATAGCATGAGGTAGTAAAAAGAGCCTAGGAACAGTGGTCCTGGTCTCATTTAGGCCACAACTAGCTGCAAGCCTGTAGCCAGGTCATCTGATGTCATTGGGCTTTCCTTCCCTAATTTGGAAATAAGAGAATTGACCTGGATGAATTTTAAGACCTTTTCGGTTGGACTTTCTGCAGACCAAAAGAGTTAAAGGAAGCTTCCAAAATTTTCATCTTATCTTTGAGATTCTAAAGTACTGATCATATATTTTAATGCATACTAGGAAAAATACATCTTTAACATTTATAATTTGGTAGAATATTCCACCCTCCTATAAGATAGGTGGTAGGTTCATAATGACTACAATATTTGGCAATTACCTTTTCCAAGAATGTGTTAAAATACAGAAGAAAATAGCAGAAAATTTACCCTTGTAGGTGAACACAGTGTGCTTACTGAATAATTTAAATGTTTTAAATGAAGTTACTTATTTGCATAATAAGTATGTCTTAAAAATAACAATACTATTCATTGATTTGAAATTAAAACAAATAAGTGTAAATCTGGAAAAGATGTCATGTTACTATATAATTAGATGTATTAATAAACATGTGGGCTATCACTTGTTAGGCTAAATTTGACAAAGAAATATATTTCAAGGTAATAAATCTCTATTTTTTTACTTTACAATTTTCTATTTATATTTTGCAAGTGTTTATTGATTGTCATTAATGTGTTCACCTCCATAATACGTATACAGTTGTATGACAGATGTTTTAAAATAAGTAGCTTTCTAGTATTACTTGTCTAAATTGAAGTTTAAATTTGATCACTATAGGAAATGATTTGTAGGAAACATTGTGTGAAATATATCAGAATACCCAGATAAACACTACAGATAATTTCTAATGTCTTAAAACTAGGCAAATTATTAGTGTTTAGACAGAGTCCGAAGACATGGTAGAAAATTTTTGATAAATTGATTTTATAAGACCAAAATATTATTTGGTTTTTTTAAGTTTTTAAACAAACTTAAAAAATTGTTTGATTTATTTAATTTTTTAAACCAGTGAAAGGATGTATAACATGATGTTTAGTTACATGAAAAAAATTAAAAGAAAAGGACATTTTATCCCATGGTGTATTTTCTTTAATAAACAAATATTTATAAGAGCCATTAGAAAATTATTTCTAATGATCTGGTCTGAGTAGCACTGTCATTGTCATCACCTGGGATGTTCTGTAAAAAGGCAGATTCTGGGGTTTTCCTGCAGACATAGCAGTCTCTGTGTATACCTCTGACATCTATGTTTTAAACAAGTTCCTGGGGAGTTTATTATGCATACTGAATGTAAGAACTACTCTTCTAAATATATTATTCATTCTTATCCAGCTGCTGGCAGTTTTTTACATGTTTGATACTGGGTATTGGAGAGTGGGATCCTGAATTTGAGGGTTGAAGAACAGTACTCTGCTTGGGCATCCAGAAAAAAAAATGGAAATAACTGGTTGTTTTATTATCCGAAAGTAGGCTTTTCTATCTTTCAGTTTGAAATTAAGAACAATAACAAAATATGCCCTTTTCAGTTCTTAAACTCTCTGAGTGTTCTATACATTTTTGTTATGTAAAACAAAGTATTAGATATTGGAAACTATTGTTTTTTTACTTTCACAACACAGATTTTCCCAAAAGAAAGTTTCCTGTAACTTGGACTTATAATCATTTTATTTCCTCCATAAAATCACCAAATTTATCTGCAAATTTTATAGGATTCATAGTCTTTTAAATGTTAAATAAAAAATTCCAAATATGCCCATATTAATTTTTAAGCAACTATAGCCTCTGCTGATAATACTGCTGTTCAGGCTGAGATTGCTATCAGGAAATTCTTGAGGTCATTGTTCTTACATGTAGATATAGATTTTCCTCTTGCCTTTACTTAAGACAAACTTTTTGCCTCCACTCCAAATGTATTACAAACAAAAATTCTGAATTCACAAATGGGGATGATCTCCAATTTGAAACTAGTCACAGTAATCTCCTTGATGACAAGAAGCATATCTTATTATCTAAGTATTTCTCATTACCAAAAGAATTTTTGCATACAGTGGGTTTCCAATGATATGTAAGTCAATGAATGCTAGTCAAGTTTTATAGGCCCCTGTGACACTGAAGTCGGAGAAAATTATATTATGGAATTTGGACAGTTTCATGAGAAGTCTATCTTGAATCAGAATTTTATACTTAGACATCAGTGATTTATGGCATTCATCAGTGGCTTAATTCGGTGATTATCTTTTGCTCATATTAATACAGGAGTCTGTAAATATTGAAAACTAAGTTGGTGTTCAATTCCAGGTAACCAAATCTTCCTATTCTTTAGCTCCCTAGTTACACCACATGACTTATAAAATTAATAGAAAAATGGCAATGTCTTTAATTCACATTCCTTTTTCCTTTCTGATGGTCTTTCTTTTGCACTACCTAGTTTTTGGACAACATCCCTTACTATATTAAATTTTAGATTTCAGAGAGGAAGGGAACTATCACATTTTAACAGTCAAGTTTTATCATTGGTCTTGTAATGATGGTGATTTTCTGAATCACCAATTTTTCCCCATTACCCTATTCCCCTTTGCCATTTTCAGACTGTGTTGGTGACTGCAAGGTAAACTTGAACTTTTCTGTCCGGCAAAATCTTTAATCCCTTGGGGATGTTCAAAGTGTTAAGACTGATGGATCTGACAGTGGTAAAGTCTAATAAGAATTGCCATAACAACCATGATGATCAGGGGAAGACAGTTTGCTTATCTTTTTATGTATCTTGTCTCTCTTCTTCCTGATTCGACAGCTCCCCCCACGGTTCGTATTGTGCATTCAGGCTTGGCCTGTAACATTGAGGAGGAGCGCTACTCGGAAAGGGTCTACACTATACAGGAAGGAGAAACCCTGGAATTGACCTGTCTGGTCACAGGACATCCACGTCCACAGGTGAGTCCCGAACCGTGATATTGTGGAAAACTCTCTTTCACTTTTCTTGGAAGTCAAAAAGTGTACATTTTAGGTGATTTAGCTAAAAATGTGTTTGTGTGTGTATGTGTGTGTGTGAAATTCAAGTATGTGTGCAATGCAGGATAAGAGTAGTGACTGCTGAACATTCAAGCTTGAAGTATTCATGTGGATAAGACAAAAAAAGAAATTTTTGTTTTGGTATTGTGAGAAATTTAAAAGACATTTCTAAGGAGGCTGTTAAAAAAGACAACTACAAAAATATCTCAGTCAGATAACAATTCATATGGCAAAGAGTTTATTTTAGAATGTGGAGCATGATTTCACGATGACATAATTGCAGTGGAGGAAGCATTTGTTCTAAGAATGTGATGAACGAGGTCATATGTACTTTCCTTACCCCTAGTCATTATATCCGTAGAAAACCTCGAAAAACAAATGTTTGTAGGTGCTGTATGAATTCAGGTTCTCAAGAGTCAGCAGCTACAGCTTTCATAGCTAATTTAGTAGCAGGAACAGAAATTGAGACTTTCAAAGGTCACTAAAATTACAAACAATGAGCAAAGAAAAAGCTTGTAGGAGTGAAAAAAGGGGTTAGATATAAGATAGTATCATTAGGCTATGTATCTATGATATAAAAATTTAATTCAGATACAGAATATTCAGGATGTTTTTATTCATTAATTGCCAATTCTTATTGTCATATATTTAACCTGACTGGTTCAAAATATGGATTGGTATTAAACACAAACACTGTGATGGAAAAGAAGTCTCATTTGGTAGACAAAGTTACATATTTTAAGTATTTGTATTACAGAAAAAAAAAAAATCCAGCTAACACGACTATATATGGGAAAGTAAAGAACAATGTGGAGATTATAAAGTCTCCCATCATTTCTATCTTGTCTTTTGGTCCTGTCATCCTTAACTCTTTAATCCTCAAGGATGTTTTGACTGTACAATTTTGACCGTGAAGAACAAATAAAAATAAGCATATGGACTTCACAGAATGAAGCAGTAGATTGTTAAGACCATAAATAAACTGAAATGGTGAAATATGTTTTATAAAACTTATGCTGCTGATAAAATGGAAAACAGTAAAAGTGATCTAGGAAAAATTATTTTAAAATATTGAAAAATATTAAAATCCATAGTGGCTAAAATTGCAAATTATGACACTTGCTAAGAACTGAAAATTTATTAAAGAATAAAATTGTCTCAATAAAATTGAGTTGCAGAAAATTTGACCCAATATAATTAGACTTAGTAGAAAAAATGATTGCAAAACTAAATATATAAGCACAGAAGCAATAATTGTTAAAATGTGATGTAGATGAAGCTGATATGTAAAGCATTTTTATTTTCAGATTTATGCAGAAAACAGTATAGTCCAATGAAAATAATTTTACTAAAATTAAAAAATGATAACACTAACTCAAGAATATTATCCCAAAGAAAGTTTAGTGTTATAATTTGATTTTCTTAATTTATATACATAGAATAAAAATTCCAGAGTAAAAAAGTTGGGATCAAAGTAGGAAGGTCCGAGTAAACCTAAAAGAGGCTACAAGAGAAGACTCATTGATGTTCCCATTATTCCCACAATGAATGTACCAAGTTCTGCAGCTTCTGAACTTCAAATTTTACTTAAAAATTCAACTTATCTTTGTTTTTAAGTCATCCCAGCTGTTCCTCTCCCTCTATCTTCATCCTTACAGTCCCTTAATATTAGACGTTTCTTATTTTCTCCATACATCTTCCCTTTTGTGATTCAGCAATCTGGATGCAATCTTTGAGCTCTGGCCAATCCAAAAGTAGTTCTGAAAAACAGGAGTAGGTTATTGCCTTATTTATTTTTCCTGAGAAATTCCATTTTTGGAAACGTTTCAGTGTGTTATGAGCCTATGAAAAATTTATTATTTCAGTATTATTATTTCTTCATTCCTAGAAGTAATTCAGGTGTTTGCAGGTGAATCAGTTTCAGTTTATATTGCATATTTGGAAAATTAACTGGGCCTCTTCTTTGTCAATAAACTGTATAAGGAAGGCTGACAGAACAGCTGGGCCTTTGCATCCTGTCCAAATACTAAAGGGCATGCTGTTGGCATCTGGTCCTGAGGATAATTTTTCTTGGCTGATACCATGAAGCTGGAATGACTTTCTTGCTCCTATGTCTAATCTAAATATGATAATGCAGTGAAAGAGAGAAGTTCCTCATTCACTCTTCAGAAGATTTCTTAATCTGTTGCCTATTCCTGTGGCAACGAGAGTCATAAAAATTTCCATTTCTACAAGTGTTCTAAGGCAGCATTTTTTCTAGATTCTTTAAAATTTTCTTTAAAATAAAATAAGTGAAGAAGGTCAGTACATAGCAGTGGTTAAGAGCACGGTACTGGGACTGCCTGGATATAATCCAGGATCCATCAGGACTACTAGTGTGACCTTGGGAAAGTTCCTTAACCTCTCTGTTCTCTGTGCCTCAGTTTTCTTATCTATATAATAGTGATGATGCTAACCATCTTATCTATATCATAGACTCCTTTCAAAAGTTAAATGTATGTGTAAATATATATGTACATATATTATGTATATACCCATATATACATATATACATGGTACATAGTAAGCATTATATTGGTACATAATAAAATATATATTGGCTTTATATTATTTTTAAGTAATTTATATTTAGACTCCAACGTCGAACATATTTGAAATAAGTAAATTTTAAAAAAAGGTTCTTAGCATTTCTATAGTCTAAATTAAATGCCTTTCAATAAATTTCAATATTTTTGTGTTGTAATGCACTGCAAAGCTTTTGCATCTCTGTTAATTAGCTTTTTTTAGCTTGCAAGGACTAGAACTGTGTTCAGCCTACCTCATTTAAGGAGGGCTTATTATAAAAGTATGTGGGAAGGTAAGAAAGAAAGGAGACAAGGGTTTGTCAGTAAATCTACCAACCTAATATTACTTCTGGATATCCATAATTTCAGGATTTTGCTACCTACTCTCTTAATTTTCCTTCTCTTCTTTTCTCCTTCCTTCCTTCTTTCATTCCTTCTCTCCCTTCTTCCCTCCTTCCTCTGTTCTTTCTCCCTCAATATTACCACACCAATAACAAATGAATTATGAATATAGTCCTCTTGTAAATGATTTAAACAATAGGATATTTGACATACTGGACCTGTTTTCTGCATCATGTGAGAGACTCTCCAGCTGAAACAACTAATATTTTTTCAATGTATCTTTGGATAGAATATGGGAAAGGGTTTAGGAGAAGTATGCAAAAATTTATTAATCACAAATTTTATATCAGTGAGTAACTTCCCAGTTCCCCCCCCCCCCCCCAGCCACACACACACACAGTCTCATCCCCTGGTGACATACATCTTTATTAAGGTCATGGTTACAAGAGGAAGTGTACTCACCATAGCTGTTTAGGAGAAAGCTCTTATAGCCTTTCTGATCATTGATGTCACACCTTCAAATAGTTTTGTTACCATTACTTTTAATATAGAATATGGAAAGCCTCTTTTGGTTCAACACTTTACTCCAAAACTACTGATACATTTTATTCCCAGTATATCAGCATTAACCAAAGGTTTTTTTTTTTAATTTAATAAAAATCCTCATGAATATAAAGGGTCATTTTTGTTCCTCAGGAGATCTGAATCCATTTGCCGTTATTTCAGAGTTTATCATTTGTTTAATTCCATGGACAGTCCTGATGCTTAGAAGAAACATTTATCATGCAGTTCCAGATACTTGCAAAAACAACGTTAGTCAGTGTACTTAATGAGATAATACATGTTGATCATTTAGTGGAGTACCTAGCAAAAAGTAAATACTTAGTCAATCATCACCATATTTGTGATTTCATTATTGATACAACATAATAATTTATTCTATACAGTTAATAATTCTCAGCTATTACTGTCATCACTACACAATTGCAGGTAACCCAGTAGAGTAGGTAGAGTATTTCTTACTCTCCCATTGAAGTTGGTTTTGATCATATGCCTGGCTTTAACTAATGTATTTTGAGCTAGCTGTAATCTGGGCCAGATGTATTGTCTGCACTGGAACAAATTGATACACCTCTGATACTAGCTGGTATATAGCTAGTCATCTGATAAATGAATGCTTTTCAGTTCTCAAGAAGAAACAGTGCTCTGCGCTGGGTCAGGATGAACTCTGTTACTCTCTGTAACATTATAGTGCACAAGGAATTTGATTATCTTCATAATCTACATAACATTATACTAGTCCATTATGTTCATTATATCATTTCATTTTGACCTTTTGAACAGGAAGTAGCAAGTACTTTGGATGCCATATAAGACAGACACATGCCAGAGGATGAGAAACACAGTACCAGAATATTAGTAGTCTGTCAAATTGGAGAAGATTTTTGGAGTCTGATGGTCTGGGGCATGCTAGGACATTCCATCTAAGGTTATAAAAAAGTTGTTGCTCCTCACAAGCCCACCACTAAGAAGGAGGTCCAGCATATGGTAAACTTTTTTGAACTTTAGGAGCTGCATATTACTACGTTTGGAAATACTACAAGTCACTTTATCAGGCAACTTTAAAAGCTATGATTTTCAAGTAGGACTCAGAGGAAGAGAGGGCTCTGCAGCAAGTCTAGGTTTTAGTGCAAACTGCCTTGCTACTCAGGCAAGGTGTTGGACACAGATGCTGTGTGGATCTTTTATTAGGTCCTAAGAATAGAGTCACAGCACAAAACTTTAGATTCTAGAACAAAACTAAACTTTCTACAGCAGAGTACTAATTGCTGTTTGAAAAGCAGCTCTTTGGTCAATAGGGAGTAGGATCCAGTCGATACATGCCCCCTTGGTCAGGCACTTCTGTAACGTATTCTACATGGCTCCTTAGAGGGTCCCAGTAGAATGGAGCCCCAGTCACTCTCAGCAGTGACTAGCATAATAACACTTTGTTGTATCGGTTTTTCTCCTTCTCTATGTCACTTTACACAGCCCCCTACTCGGCTTCCCTGGGATTAATTCTGAAAATAAACTATCTACTTATAATCTCTTGTCTCAGATTTTCTTTCCTGATGCAACTCCAGCATATTGACAGTACATATCTCCTGGACTCAAACCTAATGAGGTGTGTGTTTATACACCTAATCAATCCTAGTTTCTGCTCTCTTGCTGCTGACCTTATGTTGCTTAATTCTGATTCAGAATTATTGTACTTCTACTTTTCCTGAAGACTTGTAAAGTTAAACCACAAGAAACTAGCCAAGGTAGGATGTTTAATTAAATTAGCATGCGTGTGGAGTATATTGTCCTCATTTATTCTCCTCATCTCTTGAAAAATATGTCTTCTACTCGAATTAAATCTAAGCATTGAAAGTTTGCAAGTTCATTTGCAAGGAATGTCATGTGATGGAGATTTACAATATAAATACAGACTGAGGATTTGTTTGGTTTTGACAGCTTTGCCTCTCATGGTCAAAATTGGATCTTCAGAGTGATCAGAAAATGGATATCAAAACAGAGTCAAAATAATTGAATATACAGATCACATGAAAGTTAGAAATTAGATGTCTCCTTTTGAAATCTACATATTTTAATGAAAAATATATGAGTGATGAGACCATAACCATTATTTTATTACAGCAGTTGACATGAAATAAGCTTTTTAAAATTATCAGGGCATTTCCAGAAGATAGAAGGAAATCAATATTGCCTATCAATATATAATTGAGAATCTATTAGTTGTATTGTACATAGTTAAAATGGATCATTTTACGGTAAATAGTTGCAATCTTTTAATGTAGAAGTTCTGAATAACTACATAGACATTGATGATTTGGTTTTGTATTTTTATTATTAGAAGAATACTCCCATTGACATATTTTCAGATATGTATTATTTGACATATGAGGAGATTTTTAAGTGGTAGATATCCTACAATATAGTTTTTTTTCCTTAGGTTTTTTTTTTTTTTTTTTTTTTTTTT
>NW_020174569.1:1435038-1503854 GCF_003031525.2 Neophocaena asiaeorientalis asiaeorientalis | reverse complement strand
TTTTTTTTTTCTTTGTTTTTTTTTTTTTTTTTTTTTTTTTTTTTTTTCAGTACGCGGGCCTCTCCCGTTGCGGAGCACAGGCTCCGGACACGCAGGCTCAGTGGCCATGGCTCACGGGCCCTGCAGCTCCGCGGCATGTGGGATCTTCCCAGACCAGGGCACGAACCGGTGTCCCCTGACTCGGCAGGCGGACTCTCAACCACTGCGCCACCAGGGAAGCCCTAAGCGATCTTTTGCTTTGCATTTATAATCAGAACAATTTACCATTTTGAATAACTCTTCACAGTGCCATCAAGAAGATGGACTGTAAGCAATCATTTTGGAAAGAGTTTTCTAAAATAACATAAAAGCATTACGTGTGTTATATAAAATACATGTAAACACATTTCATGAGATATATAAATTCTACATCAGCTAATGTCTCATATTAGCCTAAAGAGTTCCCTAATTCCAAAATTGTACAAGTGCCTGAATTGCATAGTTGTACATTGTATTAGTTTTCTAGGGCTGCTGTAATAAAGTACTATAGACTAGGTGGCTTAAACAACAGAAATTATTCTCTCACAGTTTGGAAGTCTAGAATTCTGAAATCATGGTGTTAGCAGGGCCATAATACTCCCTCTGAGATTCTGCGTAGAATCCTTCCTTGCCTTTTCCCAGCTTTTGGTGGTAGCCATCAGTCCCTGGTTTTCCTTGGCTTTCAGCCACATCATTCCAATCTGTGCCTCTGTCGTCACCTGTGTGTGTGTGTGTGTGTGTGTGTGTGTGTGTGTGTGTGTGTGTGTGTCTTTTGCATTGCATTTTCTTCTTCCTGTAAGGACACCAGTCATATTGGGTTATAGGCCCACATACTCCAGTATGACCTCATTTTAGCTAATTACAACTGCAACAGCCCCATTTACAAATAAGGTCACATTCTGAGGTACTGGGAATTAGGACTTTAACATACCTTTGGGGGCACACAGTTCAACTCATAACATATATTATTTGTTCTTTTAAATTAGATAGCTTATACCTTTGCTGGGCCTATTCTGGGGCTGCTTTTAAAGAGCACATTAGACATGTAATGACTGCTGTGCATCATTAATCTTGAAGGAATTTACAGTGCTTTGCCTACTGATTTACTATATTTGTTGTCTCTTCCACTTGTCTGCACTCCTTTCCCTTGGCCAGCTGAGTCAGTGGCTTATTTATCACCTCTTTCATAAAGTCTTGCTTGGTCAAAGAGGCTTGCTTAAATGTCCCTTCTATGTGATCCCAGAATATCAGGCCATTTCTTACCATAATACATCATAGGGTCCTGCTTTGGGGAGTGAGTGAGAATTTAGACTCTGCAGACAGACTACATAGTTTCACATTTCACCTTCTCTACTTTTTCAGCCCTGTGAATGTGGGTAATATATTTAACCTCCCTTTCAGTTGTTTTCCTCATGTACAAAATGACAATAGTAGTAGTAAATATAGGTTCTTTAAGGATCAAATAAAATCATACAAGGGAGGACAAAAATCTTGAATAACGATGATAAGGATGATAGAAATAATAAAATAGAATAATCATATTGTTTTTCCATTTCCTGTCTCTCTCGCTGAGCTGTAAACTAGAAAGCAAAGGACTGGGTCTTGCATTCCCATTTTCTGTTGCAGAGTGAACATATGTCATGATTTGCCTGGGACAGTCCTAGTTTATAGCTATTGTTCTGGTACACTTGTTGATGTCGTTGTCTCTCAATCCCCACAAGTATCCTGCTTTGGAGGATAAACTATATGAGACCATAAACATAAAAGCTTTCACATAGAGGATCTCATTTATTAAAGGAGTAAATGTGGCAGGCATTATCACTTGGGGTTAACTGTTGAATATTTTAATTAATTCGGTTCCTTTTTAAAAGTACTAAATTGTGTTTGTCTGTGCCTATGTCATTTACCTCTTAGAATTAAGCATTTAAGGAAACCTTAGATTCACCTGTGTAGGCACTGATGGAAGCCGCATACCTCAATGCCTGCAGGGATGCATTAACTGCTCCCTTGGTGGTCTCCAAGAGGACTTAATATGTCTTCTTATTTTATTATCCAGCAAGGATTTAAAGACACTTGGGAAATGGGGCTCAATAATATGAAGCTATTAAAGCCCTGCGGTCGGAGAAGAGTCTAACTTTAAACCCTCCATGCCACTTTTGACAATGGTACACATTTTTAATTACAGATATAACAGGGCAAACTTGGGATCTCAGTGACGGAAACATATTCTTAAGTATCAGACAAAAACCTGGTAATTCATTGCTTGGAATTTGTTGCTTAAAACCAAACTACAAAGTCCTAACCCTATGTCTATCTAAATAATTTAGAAATGATGGAAGCCTGGCTTTCATCAGAAAAGGGAAAAAATTGACATCAACAGAAAGTAGAACAGAGTTTGAAAAAGTGTATGCTAAGGCATGTTTGACTTCGTATTGTCAACTGGCCCCAGCTAATTTTGCTGGAAGCCTTTGAGGGAGTATAGCCCTAACGTTCATATGGTGCAAAACAGAAAGCCCGTTCCTTCATAAGCACAGGGAATTTGGATGCATGATATAGGATGGATGATCCAAAGGTACTTTTTCTCACATATGTTTGGAGCCCCTGCTTGCAGACCAATGCACTCCCTTGGCCAATATTTTAGTTAACAAAACTTGTAAATACTCCAATATTGTGATGACATCTGTAACATTATGTTTATCAGTCTGAATATTGCCATTGGTTTGATTTGTTCATAGATTAAATTGAAAACTACATTTACTTTCTTATTAGACGTGTGCATAATCTAACTCTACAGGTGCCCTCACAACCACTTGTCTACTTGAGATTTTGATTCCTTCTGCTCTTTGATAATCACAATAAGTCACACACTTGGCTTGTGACTATTTAACATGGCTGCTTAGTATAATTTACCAAAAAAGTACAAACCAAAATTTTTATTGGTTTATATAATTTTATTATGAGTCTGTGTGCGGGGTGTGTGTGTGTGTGTGTGTGTGTATCCATGGGCACATACTTAATACTTCTTGAACAGATGGTGGCAGTTACTAGTGAGCTCTTATGTCACATGGTCATCAGTTAGGGTTGGACAAGGAAAACAGAAACCATTCTGATTATTTGAAACTTTAAGTTTAGAAAAACAACAAAGATTTACTGTAAAGCATAGGGAATTATACCCAATATCTTGTTATAATGGAATATAATCTGAAAAACAAAACAATGAATCACCATGCTGTACACCTGAAGCTAAAAATAGTACTTAAATTAAAAAAAAAATCCTC
Source organism: Neophocaena asiaeorientalis asiaeorientalis (assembly GCF_003031525.2). Lineage (NCBI taxonomy): Eukaryota > Metazoa > Chordata > Mammalia > Artiodactyla > Phocoenidae > Neophocaena > Neophocaena asiaeorientalis. The sequence continues at coordinate 1,500,558 of NW_020174569.1, read as the reverse complement.
TGAGTTTAGAACTGAGAAAATTTAATGAAGGAAATGAATTGCTGGGAATGGAAGTGGCTGAGAAGAGGGAGAAATACATGGCTTTTCCTTTTCTTCTGTCATTCAGTCTTATGCCAGTACCAATCCATGGTTTGAAACCATTGAGAGTCTGGGAAATAGACATAACATACAAGTGTTTAGCCTCTGCTCAATGACACAGAGCAGAGTAGAGGAAGGTTTAAAAATGGATTTATGAGCAAACTGACCAAAACCATCCCTCACAGCAGTGGAGAGTGGTACCACCTGGAGAATGCTGGCTGGCTTTCTAGGCAGTCATCCACAGAGGGACTTTTACCTTGGTAAATAAGGCCACTTCAGGTTCTGATACTCATTTTGCAGGTTCATAAGCCTGGTTTTGTTAGTATAGTGAAAGCAGATTAGGGATGAGTTGGCACTTTCCAAACTCATAAAGACAGATACACATACAAACAATGCAGAAATCAGGTTAGGCATTTATAATGAGAAATGCAATTGCAGATTACAGCAGATTGTTCCACCTGTAAATCAGTGTAGGTAAGCTGCAGATAAAGCAAAATTTTGATCAAAATGCCAAAATTTTAATATGCAATGGCAAATTGAATATTGCTCTTGTATAGCAGGATCACTCTCTCAACAGGCAAACCAGTTGAGAAGCCAAGCAAAAATTATGTTGGTTAGCAAGGAATTTTAATTGGGATAGCTGAAGGCTGTCTAATCTATTATGAGATAGGAGACCTTAAGGCTTGAGTCCAATAGTAAAGATTTTCTCTCTCTTGGACAGTTCCCAAATAGTTACTACTTGCCAATTTGTCCTCCTAAAAGCTTATTTTTCTGTTCCCAAGGCAGACCAATTTCTGTTTTGATTGGCTCATTCTTTCTTTAGATATATTACCATTAATACATTCACTCACATTATAGTCAAGTCCCAGAGATGTGTTACTATGGTGCTGACTTTGCATTCTCTCTATTCTGAATTGTTGTGCTTAATTAATTATAACTGCCCTCTCTGAGGACAGTTGTAGTTCCTATATTTCTAATTTCTTTAGGATAGGTGAACCTTATTATTTTTTATTAGAATTCCAATACTCTGATGAAACTTTGAATATATATTATCCTTTCTTCTGCAATTCATACATGTGCAGACTGAGCCTGGAGAAGTTAAGTGACTAAATCAAGGCTACTCACATTGTTAAGCCATAGCGACTAGATGGTGGCTGCCAGACTGCTGACCTCATACTCCTACTCTACCAACATTCTGTAACCTGAAAATGATTTTACTTGATTGCTACTTTGATCAGCTTTTATTATTACCAATTATAGGCATAGCCCATTTGATTTAAATTTTGGTCCCTGAAACAACGGGATCAACATCAGAAACACAAATTCTTGGGTCCCAATCCAGGCTTGCTGAATCAGAAACTCTGGGGGTGGGGTGCAGCAACATATGTCTTAAGAAGGCTTCTGGATGATTCTGATGCATTTTAGAGTTTGACATTCATTCATTTCATGGATTTATATAGTGATGCATTCCAGAAAATCCCCAAGATGCTCATATGTAACCCCAGGCATATGTGGGTCCTAGATATTTACTTACCTTGTAGGAGGTACTGCATGTATGTTTTTCATTTCCACAGACTTTCCGTTCTCTAGCAGGCAGGGACAATTCTTTTATTGTCACTGAGGTTCCCCTACTGATTACACTTACTGATTCTTTGGAGGCAGTTCTCTTTCAGAGTATAGTTAATATAGGGTAATACTAGTAGATTGTTTTAGACTTACTTCCTTAGACATAGTGGACCATAGTGGTTCACTACAAGCTTTAGGGAAAGAGATTTAGGTTCCACTTTTGACTTTGTCCCTTAAAAGGTTTTTATGAGGATTAAATTTCATAAAGTATGTAAGGAATTTGAGCACAGTGCCTGACAAATGTTAGGCACTAAGGTAGGTGCTAAATCACTACTGCCAGTATTACTAATACTACACAGAGCACATACTGCTACCTAAAACTACTGGTGTCTTTGACACCATGTCTGCTTTTCTTTGAATCACAGAGCTCATTTCTTTGTTTCTCATGGCCCCTTTATTTCGCACTTTATTTATGCACTCTGAAGAACCTATTCTCTTGTATTATGATCTCAATAAAAACATCAACAGTATGGAGGTTCCTTATAAAACTAGAAATAAAACTACCATATGACCCAGCAATCCCACTCCTGGGTATATACCTGGAGAAAACCATAATTCAAAAACAGACATGCACCCCAATGTTCATTGCAGCACTATTTACAATAGCCAGGACATCGTAGCAACCTAAATGTCCATCAACAGAGGGATGGATAAAGAAGAAGTGGTACATATATACAATGGAATATTAAAAAAAAGAACAAAAAGAACAAAATAATGCCATTTGCAGCAACATGGATGGACCTAGAGATTGTCATATTGAGTGAAGTAAGTCAGACATTGAAAGACAAATATATGATATTGCTTATATGTGGAATCTAAAAACAGGGTACAAATGAACTTTTTTACAGAACAGAAATAGAGTTACAGATGGTTATGTAACTTATGGTTACCAGGGGGTAAGGGGTGGGGGAGGGATAAATTGGGAGATTGGGACTGACATATGCACTCTACTGTATATAAAATAGATAACTAATAAGGACCTGCTGTATAGCACAGGGCACTCTACTCAATACTCTATAATGGCCTATGTGGGAAAAGAATCTTAAGGAAAAAAAAGTGGATATATGTATAACTGATTCACTTTGCTGTACATCTGAAACTAACATAACATTGTTTTGATAAAACAACTATACTCCAATAAAATTTTTTTTAAAAATCAACAGGCTATTTTAAAATTAGGCAGGCTTATTCTAAAATTTATGGAAACAAATAAGAAATCAAAAATACCTAAACATTTTTAAAAGAGTGGATTAACTTAGGAGGATTTACTCTACCATATTTTAAAACATATTATAAAAAATAATTAAAATAGCATGGTATTGTTGCATGAATAGACAGACCAACAAACAATTTATAAAGCCCTAGAAAAGAACCATATATACGAACAAACAATGTAAAATAAAGACAGTATTTCAAATCATTAGAAAAAACATATCATTTAATAGGTCATTTTGGCACAAAATCTTGTCTTCCTAAAAGAAAATACATTTAAATCTTTACCTTACATTTCACACTGTTAAAAAAGACATGGTACATCTATTCAGTGGATCTCTAGGTGTCTGTGAAAGAGATGAGGAAGCTCTTCATACACTACAGAGGAATGATCTCTATGGTTGAGATCTATCATCTGTCTACCTATCTATCATCTCTATCTCTATACAAATATTTTAATATTTTTAGAAATAAATAATGGCAGAAAAAAACTAATGAAAACAGTTACCATTAGGGAGTGAAAGGAGCAAGGATTAAGGGACAGAGATTAAACTAGATATCTTTGAATGTATTTTATTCTATATTTTTGATGTTGAAGCCATGTATTTTTATATAGTTACAAAAATTATAAATTATTTTTAAATTCCTAAAATTTGAAGATAAGGCAAATTAAAGTCCATATCAAGGTGATAGAATCAGCATACAAGGAAGAATGATCTCAAGTGATTTTAAACCATAGTCTTTTGGTTATATGTTAGTGGGATATATCCTTAATGGGGGCAGGGAGGGAGAACTGCAAAGAAAGACTAAATTGCTTTTAATAGTTTTTTTTTTTGTAGTTATGACATTATTGTTGTTATTTCTGTTGTTGTTGCTTTGAGGCCGAATAATGGCCCCTAAAGATGACCTCATCCTAATCGCTGCTGTGAATGATATGGCACATGAACTTTGCAGACGTGATTAAGTTAAGGATCTTGAGCTGAGAGATTACCCTGGGGCTCCATTTAAAAGAGAGAAGATGATATGCTGCTGGCTTTGAAGATGGAAGAAAGTAGCAATAATCCAAAGGATGTAGGCAGTTGCAGGAAGTTGGAAAAAGCAAAAACAAACCAAAACAAAAAAAACAATAAACAAACAAACCAGTTTCTCTCCTTGAAACCCCAAAAGATGCAGGTTTGGGACCCATTTTTAAACTTTTTTCCACCAAAGCTCTTAAGATAATAAATTTATGTGGTTTTTAGCCTCTAAGCTTGTGTAATTTTATCGTAGCAGCAATAGGAAACTAATACAATAGGTTAAAGAATATAATAATAGAAAAGATGTAAGTACACACTCAATTTAAATGAAAACTTTGTAATTTTAATTTTAGTTGGAAAAATCCATATGAACTTGTAATTTTCTTTTTCAAAAATATATGCATTTCCTAGTTCAGTCTAATGAAAATTTCTAGAGACAGTATAGCAAAGAGCACGCATAGCACCTGGATTTTGATCTCTAAGTAAAATTTCGCAGTAAATGGGACTAGGTCTCCTTGGAAGGATGGCTAATTCCTGTCCAGGGGCAGGAAATACACAAGGTGAGCCTAGATTTTTATTCCAGCCATAAAACAAAGAAAGGATCAAAGATGACTTAGGGTCATTTCCAAAGGACACAAAAGCCAACTGGAAAGGGTTTCCACTGGTCAAAGAAGAAACAATTTGAATCTCAAAATGACTGTATTAACGTCAAAGACATCAAAATCTGAGTATATAATGATACCAGAAAGCCAAAACCAAAACCAAAACCACAACATTAAAAAGTAAACCAACAAAAATTTAATGGTCACATTTAGAATTTTCTGACACATACTCATTTTTTTTGAAAATTCCTTGCTTTTCCATACAGCTATATTTCAGAGTAAGCAAACAAGTAAGTAAGAAAAGTAAGTAAGAAAATGTCTTCTTTAGAGATGAACTTCAGCTAATACATGCTGAAAAAATACAGAATTTAAACAATCACCATTTTTCAATCTCCCCCCCAAATGGATCTAGGCAGGGATCATCAATGACTGCTAAAATTATTAGGTGAAATATGTTGAGGAAATTTAAAGTGGATGGATCAGTGTAAGAACACCTGGACCCTCTGATCAGTATTAACCTAACTGACAATGGGACAACCAGGTATGCTATGCCTCTTGATGATAAGCACTAGGAAGTACACAGTGCTACCCATGAATTATTCTTGCTCTGTTCCCAAATAAATTTAAAAGTGAACCTAAATATAATGAAGCCTATAGAATTAACTAGCAATTTCTAGAAAATATGGAGTTAGAGAGCAATGTTAAATAGCACCAGGATGCAATCACCTAAATATGGATTGTAGGAAAATGTATAGGACAGATCACCTAGTACATAATATGGGTGGGGAAAAAATGTTATAGATTTAAATATCTAAGTATCATATCATTCTAATGGATAAAATTTTTCCAGATTCTGACTGAAAAAAAATATTTAAAAGGACTTTAAGGACAATCGAGGACTATTGAACACAGCCTGGTTTATATTATATTAAGGAATTCTTGTTCGTAGTACAAGATGTAATGAATAGTATTATGGTTAAGTATTTTAAATGGACTATTCGATAGAGATAATATGAAGTATTTACAGAAGATATGACACAATGTCTGTAATTTGCTTAAGATACTTCAAGAAAACTAAAATAAGTGATTGTTTTAAAAAGATTAGAAGAAGGATAGGGGAACTATGAATGATAAATTATTGTTTGTTGAAGCTTGTGAAGGGTATATATGGGCTAATTAAGCAATTCTATTTACTTTTGTGTAGGTTTAAAATTTTCCAGAACATTATGATAAACATCAAAAGTAACATTGGATTGGGATTTCCCTGGTGGTCCAGTGGTTAAAACTCCATGCTTCTTCCAGTGCAAGCGGCACGGGTTTAATCCCTGGACTGGGAACTAAAATCCCACATGCTGCCTGCTGAGGCCAAAACAAAAAAAAAAATTAACATTGGATTGGCTCTAGCACATAGATGACAAATAATTAAGTCTGCAGAGTCCTGTAACTCAGAGCTGGACAGTGAGAGTTTTAGCCTGGAAAACGTTTTAAAGCAGATAAGCCAAATATCTAAATACCTAGAAAAATTGTTTAATTGTGATATAATTGATATATAACATTGTGTCAGTTTAAGATCTATAGCATGTTGATTTCACCAGTTTATATATTGTAATATGATTACATTTATAGTGTTAGCTAGCACCTTTATTATGTCACATAATTCTCATTTCTTTTTTGTGGTGAGAATACTCAAGATTTAGTCTCTTAGCAACTTTGAAGTATATAATACAGTATTGTTGACTATAATCACTAAGCTTTGCATTACATCTCCAGAACTTATTCATCATCTAGTTCCATTATTTGTACACTTTGACATCTCCCCAGTTCTGCCATCCCCAGTTTCTGGTAACTGCCATTCTCTCTATCAGTTCAGGCTTTTTAGATTCCACGTATTAGTGATATCATACAGTTTTTATCTTTTTCTTTCTGGCTTATCTCACTTAGTGTATTGCCCTCAAGGTCCATCCATGATATAGCAAATAGCAGGATTTCCTTCTTTCTCATGGATGAATAATATTCCATTTCACATATATGCCACATCTTCTATATCTATTCATCCATTGACAAGACACTTAGGTTTTTCCATGTCTTGGCTATTGTGAATAAAACTGTAATAAAAATGGGAGTAAAGATATCTTTAGGTCCTGTTTTAAAAATGTTATTTTAAATCTTAGTAAAAACATTCATAAAAATTTTAACCTTAAATATAATAACTTCCTCTTATATCCATCATAAAATGGATTATATAATATTTAATAAATTATACATGAGAATTAACTTGCATTTTTGTTTTGGTAACTAGAGAGATAAATGTCTGAAAATATTCTTTTAAAAAAAGGGTATTGGATTTATAAATAATTATTCTCTAGTCCTTTTTATTACTAATAATTACACAGACACATTTCATAGTTCTGGCAAATTAGGTCCAAGTGACATATACTTTTCCTTAGTTGATATATTCAATTTCCACTAATTAATATTAAGCCCATTATCTGCAATTAAATAGATTTCTTCTCTGAAATCTGCCTCTGGTCAATATTGCCCAATCAAATGCATAGGAGTTAGTTAATGGGTATATGTGTTCTATATTTGTTGGTTAAATTAATTATTCATAATTGTTCACCCAACACATATTTATGAAGCACCTACTAGTGCAGTGCTAGTCAAAGCAAGGTGATAATGGTCTAAATGTACAATTAGTTATTTAAGTCTGGCTTCCTTGAAAAATATAAATCCATCTTGTTTATTTTTTATCCTCACTGCATACCTTTTCATTGTTTATCTTCTGTCATAGTATCTTAGATCAAGTTTCCTGGAAGCAGTTCCTGAGATGAGGATTGGTGTATAAGTGATTTGTTAAGGAATTGTTCATAGGGGAGACTGGTAAAGGAGTGGGGGAAGCAGGGCAGAACAGAAGGATGCCACAAGATGATGTGATATCAGGCAAAGGCCCTTAGAGGGTGGCTTCAGCCTGATCCTGAAGGGAAGGTCTGCAGTGTAAGTTATAACTCAGAGTTTTCCTAGTCCTCGTAGCTTTCAGTTGGACCTTCTACCCTATACACAGTGACCTAGACCTGATAAATATATATTGGTTAGATACAATAAATAAAAGCTAGACATGGTCAGGAATATCAAGAAGCTTAGACTCTGATCATAGGTTAAGACACAGAGGAGTTAATCAAATCTGTAAGAGCAGTAAAAATAAATCGCTATTGGGTTTAGAGGAAGAACAAAATTTTTTTTCTTTTCTACCACCTTTTCATAGAATTATAATATTTGAAAAAAATCTTAAGGTATACTTGACAGTCTCCTAGATATAGTTTAGAATCCAGAATAATAACTAGGATATGTAAACTGAACTTTGCCTCAGGGCCTTCAAATGAAAGGATACAAATCATTTAATTAGTTAAAAGAATATAGATATTTTTTAAATGTTTGCATTATGTGGACCTTCTTTTAGAACATACACTCCTTTAACTGAGCTTAACCTAGAATGGTGTTACTAATACCCTTTTGAGAACTACATTGTACATTATAAAACTGGTATGATGGCGTGCCAAAGCTACTAGGTATGGCTCTGTGGGAATCTCCCCTGTTCTAAACAGAGGAGGATTTCACACTGCATCATGCTTCCATGCCATTGCTTGTTCTATTACCTTTGCCTAGAATGAGCTTCCACTGTTCTTTTTTTTTTTTTCCTGTGCCACTAGTCACATGAGGCTATTTATGTATGTATTTATTTATTTATTTTAAACATCTTTATTGGAGTATAATTGCTTTACAATGGTGTGTTAGTTTCTGCTGTATAACAAAGTGTATCAGCTATACATATACATATATCCCCATATCTCCTCCCTCTTGCATCTCCCTCCCACCCTCCCTATCCCACCCCTCTAGGTGGTCACAAAGCACCGAGCTGATCTCCCTGTGCTATGTGGCTGCTTCCCACTAGCTATCTATTTTACATCTGGTAGTGTATATATGTTCATGCCACTCTCTCACTTCCTTAGCTTACCCTTCCCCCTCCCTCTGTCCTCAAGTCCATGCAGTCTACATCTGCATCTTTATTCCTGTTCTGCCCCTAGGTTCTTCAGAACCATTTTTTTTTTTTTTATATTCCACATATATGTGTTAGCACATGGTATTTGTTTTTCTCGCTCTTAATTTGGTTCTTTCTTACTCTTCATTCAAGGCCTAAGCACAGATGTTTTCTTAGATACGACACCAAAAGCACAAGCAATAGCAACAACAACAATAAAACGGATAAATTAGACTACATCAAAATTAGAAACATATGTGTTGCAAATAAGACCAAGAAAGTGAAGTGACAACCCACAGAAAGGGAGAAACTATTTGCAAATAATATATCTGATAAGGAACTTGTATACAGAGTATATAAGTAACTCTTATGACTCAATTATAAAAAGATGAAATAAACAATTAAAAGATGGGCAAAGAATCTGAATAGACATTTCTCCAAAGAAGATATACAAATGGCCAATAAGTACATGCAATAGATGCTCAAATCTTTAGTCATTAAGGAAATGCAAATCAAAACCTCAGCAATATAACACATCATAACCACTAAATTGGCTATAAACAAAAAGAAGGATAATAATGAGTGTTGGTGAGGATGTGGAGAAATTGGAACCCACTTACATTGCTGGTGGGAATGTAAAATGGCGTAGCCACCTTGGAAAATGGTTTGGCAATTTTTCAAAAAATTAAACATAGAATTACCATATGAGCCAGCAATTTCACGCTTAGGTATATACTTGAGAAATAAAAACCAGTTCACAGGGACTTTCCTGGTGGTGCAGTGGTTAAGAATCCGCCTGCCAGTGCAGTAGACACAGGTTCGATCCCTTGTCCGGGAGGATCCCACATGCCACTAAAGCCCATGTGCCACAACTGCTGAAGCCTGTGCACCTAGAGCCCATGCTCCGCACCAAGAGAAGCCCCCGCAGTGAGAAGCCTGTGCACCCCAACGAAGAGTAGCCCCCGCTCGCCGCAACTAGAGAAAGCCCGTGCAGCAACAAAGACCCAATGCAGCCAAAAATAAATAATAAAAATAAATTTATAAAAAAAGAAAAAATTTCACAGAAAACTTGTACACACAAATGTTCTTAAAGCATTACTTATAATAGACTCAAAGTGGAAACAACCCAAATATCCATTAACTGATGAATGAATTAATAGAATATAGCACATTCATACAATGGAACGTTATTCAGCAATAAAAATAAATGAAATAATAGCACATGCTACAACAGGATGAACTTTGAAAACACTATACTAAGTAAAAAAGTCAGTCACAAAAGGTCACATAGTATATAGTTCTATTTACATGGAAAGTCCAGAATAGGCAAATCCATAGAGACATCATGTAGATAAGTGGGTGCTTAGGGCTTGTGGGAGTGAGAGTAGAGGTGGTGGAGGGAGATGATGAGTGACAGCTAATAGCTACTGAGTTTCTTTTAGAGGGGAGCAAAATGATCTAAAATTTGATTTTGGTGATGGTTGTACAACCATGCAAATATATTAATCGTTGAATTGTAAACTTTAAATGAATGGATAGTATGGTATGTGAATTATGCCTCAATAATATCTCAATAAAACTTTTTTTTTTTAAAGCCCTGAGTTTAAATGTGGCTTCTAGAAAAATTTTCCTGAAACTTCAGTTGGAGCTCATTTTCCTTTCTTTGTGTTGCTGGTGTATATATTTATATAATCAGACATATTGCATTAAAATTCCTCATGTGGATGTCTTTACCACTAAACTAAAAGTTCCTCAAGATCAGAGATAAATAAAAATAATTCTCCTTCTCCTCCTTCTCCTCCCTCTCCTCCCGCTCCTTCTCCCACCTTCCTCTTTCTCTCCCTCATCACTATTACTATTACTATTTTGCCAGAGTCTAGCATAGATGTATAGGAAGAAACCAACCGAACTTAACTATATTATCGCTTACATTCATACAGCCTTTTGAGCCTGTTTAGAAATTTTATAATATTGAAACCAATTTTGAAATGCTTATGGACAGTAAGTAAGTAATCCTTCCCTAAATGTTAGAAAATGCCATGTGCAATACTCTTTTTTTTTTTTTAACACCTTTGTTGGAGTATAATTGCTTTACAGTGGTGTGTTAGCTTCTGCTGTATAACAAAGTGAATCAGCTATACATATACATATATCCCCATATCTCCTCCCTCTTGTGTCTCCCTCCTACCCTCCCTATCCCACTCCTCTAGGTGGTCACAAAGCACGGAGCTGATCTCCCTGTACTCTTTTTTTAATGGAGGACAGGTTTTGCTTTGAAACTGGAGAGATAAAGACAAGTTTCAAGAGCAGATAATCAAAATTTGCATGCAAAAAGTGACAGAATGTACTGGGCCATTAATGTCATGACTTCATGAAAGACAGATCAGACTCATTTTACTTTTTTCTCATAATATTGACTTTATCAATTTAAAAAACCTTATGATTATTTTATCTTTTTAAAAGCAGCACAAACCTTGTTAATTTGCTCTGATTTCTCCTTGCCTCAGTATACTTGAGTGAAAGATGGATTGAACCACCAAAAACCTTGTTACTCAAATATTATTTTATGGTTTTACTAAAAGATTTCATTGTCATCTTAATTTCATTAATAACATAAATATAATTTGATATGATTTTTGAAGACAGCTTTATGTAACTATTATAAATTGGTTTTACATTAAAAGTTATTCTTGAAGAAAACAGAAAGTCCCTTACCTCAGTGATTTTCAAGATTTTGTGAAATGAACTCTTTCTCCCAACCAAAATCTCACTCAAAATCCAGTATATAAATCATATAAGAACAAAGTTCGTCTGCTCATTGGGATTTAAAACGAGGGTCAAGAGACCCAGATTCTAGCCACAGTAGTCTTCTGGGCTACCTCCAAAGATTGCTTAAGGCTCCTTAGAGCAAAAAACACTGCCTTAGTTAGGTGGAAAGTAGGTCTATGCATCTTCCTGCACCTGGGGAATTACATTTTTTTTAGTAACCAATTACCTTGAAGTAAGCTAAGTTAATGGCATTTTGCTAACTGATTAGCAAACACTGGAAGCTACCTCATATGCATATTGTTTTATATAGGCTGTTTTTTATAAAAAGGCATTAATAGGTTAACTCAGTAATAATACCCTGGTGTAATGAAAACAGCTATGAAATGGATTGCATGTAATTTGTTACTAGAAATATTTAAATTGCCAATTTTTGCAAATAGTTCACTTGAAAAGAAAGAAAATTCAGGGTTAATTTTATAGTAAAATCGTTTCATTCCTTTTTTTTTCTTCATTAAAAGCACTAATTGGAGAACAGAGAAAAGAGTCGAGTAACAGCTGGTGTGGGGATTGCTTATAACCTGAATGTGACTTTGGGAGTGAGTGAAGAGTGAACAGTATCCATCCACTCCTTATCTTCATCTCGATCTCAATCTCTCTCTTTTTTCTTCTGGATCACATACCTGGGTATCTGTCTCAGCTCTGCTGTTCACCCACAGTGGAATCTTCAAATAGACATTTAACTTTCGTTTCAGTTTCCTCACCTAAGCAATAAGGATAATTGTGCTGCCTTCCTCATGGGGTTTTGTGGTATCTAAATGATACCGTCCATGTAAAGCACTTAGCAGAATGTCTGGCTTGTAATTAGCGTTCAATGAATATTAGTGATTGACCTTTTAATTAGCTGTTTCCTTTCCCTTTTTTCTCCCTTCCTTAAATTTTTTTTTTATTTAATTTCTTCTGAGGCTGCTGGGAGAGATTTCCCTTTCTCTTCTTTGTTCTCACAGCTCACAGGCTTTTCCCCCCGAACTCCCTCCTGGCTAGTCGTGGTGCACTAACCCCTTCAGGCTATGTTCAAGACGCCAACCCCAGTCCTCTCCCTGCGCTCTGTCCAAAACCGAAACCCGAGCCTCAGCTCGCAGCCCCGCCCGCCCTGGCGAGCGAGCAGACAAGCCTCTGGGGCTGGTGAGTGCCGGGCTGGTGAGTGCCGGTCGGCACCGATCCTCTGTGCGGGAATCTCCCCGCTTTGACCTCCACACCCGTCGCTGTGCACTACTCCGCGGTCCCGAAGCTCCCCCCTCCGCCTCCCGCAGTCTCCGCCCGCGGAGGGGCTTCCTAGTGTGTGGAAACTTTTCCTCCTTCACAGCTCCCTCCCACTGGTGCAGGTGCCGTCCTTATTCTTTTGTCTCTGTTTTTTCTTTTTTTCTTTTGCCCTACCAGGTACGTGGGGAGTTTCTTGCCTTTTGGGAGGTCTGAGGTCTTCTGCCAGCCTTCAGTAGGTGTTCTGTAGGAGTTGTTCCACGTGTAGATGTATTTTTGGTGTATCCGTGGGGAGGAAGGCGATCTCCGCGTCTTACTCTTCTGCCATCTTCCTACCAGCCCCCTTAAATTTCTTTTTAACATTTACTGTATTTCTTATTTATACTTACTGAAGAAAAGTGCTGAGCATTCTTGTTTGACTTCTCAAGGCTTTAGTTTGGGTGTGCTTTAGCGAAATAGTAGTTTAAAAGGGGGAAACAAAGCATTGTTACTCATGACTATCTAGCTTATAAAAACTGGGGTGCACAAAATAGAGAAATATCAACACTTAAATTAACAAACAATGATTTTCCGTATATTGTTAGATTAAACAGTTTTTGTATGAGTTAATCACCCTTAATGGAGAAGGAAAATTATTTTAGAAATCCAGGGGAAATAAGGAGCTAATGTTTGCTTTGGGGAAATCACTTATAAGCATAATTTTATTAATTATTAAAAGTTATTTCTAATTTTAATAACTTTTTAAGAATTATTTTCTAACATTATTGGTGTTGCTGTATATAAAGAGAGTAATAGTCACATCAGCTTAAGTGATTTATTCAAAATCAAGAGGTGCACAGCCAGCCACAGGTCTTGGGATGGGAACTCTGATGTTATCATTCCTGCTACTCTTTGATACCTCTTTCTAGGCTTCCAGGGTCTTTTTCAATCAGTCTCTGTATTTTTCTGGGTTCCACTTATACTCGTTTCTCATCCTCTTCTATAGAGTGATCCTTTGCAAAAGGGCCTAGAATCACAGTTTAGACTTTTAAATTTCATCTGTATTTCCATCTTTAAAAAAAAAACAAAAAAAACTACACACACCTTTGGATAGCAAGCCAGAGAAACTTGCTCACATAATTTCCTGCACTTTTGTAGGTACTTTCTTTTTAAAATTGGTAGGAGGAGGGCAGAATTATATTAGTGATTTTAAGTGCGCTTAAAGATTAAAAATAAAAGGAAAGCAGGCATTTAGAGGTAAAGTTATTGCTAATTATTAGTGGAGTGATAATTGAAAGGGGAGTGGTCAAGGCTTTGGGGGAAGGAGAGAGTAAGTGGTGCAGATACTGAGGTTTGGAGCCATTTTAGTTCCTCTCCCTCATAGTGAGGATCCCAGAACTTGTACTGGCTACTGTCAGAGGATGTTCCTTCATGCCCAAAGTGAGGAATCCCACACAAGAAAGAAAACAGCCAAATGAGACAGAAGAGAAAGAGTAAATTTCTCTGTACCTCCAGGAAGCTTCTAGAGACAGCTTTAATCCTGCCAAATACAGATTTTCTCCATAAGATTATGCTAGAAGAAATCACATGAATAAACAAATCTTTATGGTTTTGCAAATCAAATTAAGTAATATATACTTCTAGCTATTTCTATTACATTCGGTATATATTCACACACACACACACACACACACACACACACATTCACATACACATAATACGTGCAATCTGTCCCAAGCAAAAATAAATATATAATAATTTGTAGTTGTCTTGAAGTGATGATCATCCCTCTATGAACTATTTAAATAGTTTAGTGTTTTTCCACCCCTAGATTTTGTCCTAAAAACACTGTGAAAGACTTCATCATATTGCACTTCTCATTCCAGGCCACCTTGTCTTTTGAGTGATGCATAAACCAATAATAGATGTAAAACACTATGATTCCTTTTCCCCATTAACATTAATTTATATTCTCTAAATATATTTGACTATTTTGCATTTTCTAGGCCTGTTAAATTACAGCAGCTGAAACCCTTTTCTCTCTGATTTCCTAACTGACATATGCCCATATTACCAACATGAATATGAATGCTTCTCTTCTTAGTTATACCATTTCAACATGACTGGAGTTCTCTAGTTTATGTAACTACTTAGTCTGTTCTATTAGGCAAAATCCAGATTGCATACACATGGGATAGAAAATTCTGGTACTTGGAAAAGAGTAGAAGAAAATTACATTGCCTTTTTTTAGAGAACAAATAACCTTGATATAGTGTTTAAGTGTCTAATATTGTTTAATGGAAAAATCCATTGTACAGTTCAAACTAAATGAAATAATGATGTAAGTTAGGGTGCTCCTTCAAGCAGCATCTTAAGTAGATACTTATGCACTTCTGAGTTCAACCCACAGCAGCCACGCAGCCTCAGAGCTTGTTATGGAATTTCATATTCCTTTAATGGAAATGGCTCCATGCTGTGCTTTCCCTTTTCCAACTGTGGCAGTAATAGTTAGTAATCAAGTCGTAATGTAATAATCACAGGTACAGGGAAATGCTGGCTGATGTAATAGGTTGCAAGGGGAAAACATATTGGTGTTTTTCCAGACTTCATTTCATCAGTTTTTTTGTTGTGTGTTGAAAGAATCTAGGCTTATAGGTGAAAACCGCCCCTCAAAAGTGCCTATACAGATAAGACCAAATCACTTGCTTATGCGTACTGAATTTTTCTCATCTGGGTACTCGCAAAGAGCCACAAATTTGAGAATTTTATGTTAAAATCTGAAAAAGCAGTGTGCTCTGAGCAAGAGCCCAGAGCATTTCATTCTTAATTCTAAAGTCCCTCACATATGTAACTGATATTTTAATGAAGCATATATCAATAAAACGTTTATATTCTGTATTGTGCAACTATCTGACTTCTTTCAAAAACTGATTATTTATAATGTTTCAGGAATTTTCATAACAAAAGCTACTTGCTGCTTAGAAAAAGCTATTTCTACTGCTTCTTATTTTATGATCCCCAAAACTGTCTCAATTAAGGTACAGAGTCCTCTAATTTAGAAATTAAATTATATAATCATTGTGTAAAAACTATCTGGTCCACTCTTTTCATTTTTTTCTATAGGGAAACTGGTCTCTGGGAAGTTAAGTTTCTCTGTTGATGCTTGAAAGAGTGGTGTGAATGAATACAGTTGATGATAACGGATCATTTAAAATGGCCTATAGCTTCTCTCTTACAAAAACAAATATATGAAATAGCCTAGCTGAAGAAAATGTTTGTGCAAGGGCCTATGAAATACAATTATACAGTACCAGGCAGTGATCTTAAGGGTCAGAGCATATTTTCCTTAAATATATCATTCAGCCAATTCCATCTACTTAATTGCATGAAGTTTTCCTCCCATTGGATGTTTCCTTGATCTATAAGGACTTCTCTCCTCCTCAGGTATTGAGGAAGAGGTTTTTGCTCACAGGGGTGAGCCTTGCTTCAAAGTCCTCTGTGAAAACCATATACAGGTACCCCTTGCTCTCTGAAAGTTCACCTTATGCCATTTTGCTTTTATGAAAGACTTATATTCATACCTGTTTTACATTAATTGAAAGAAATCCAAAGAGGATTTTCACTTTTACAAAGAAAATAGTTACCTTACCAATGTAGGTCTTTCATAAAAGCGAAATGGCTTTTATGAAAAAAAAAGAAAAAAAAAAAAGCAGGGAAAGCAGGGGAAACCTGTAATCACAGCAGTGTTAACATTTTTTTAAATTAGAACTTACTAATTTAAACAAGATTTTGCTATTATTGCCTTTGCCTATGCAGTTTTTATCCCTAAACACTGATTCCTGCCAACCCTGCCGTAGCTCATTTACTTCTAAAATTCATGCTTCATGAGTGCTGAGAATGTTTTGGGTATGGTTTGAAGTAGAGTTATGGTAGTATTCTCAGATCATCACAGGGTGCAGATAACTGTGTAACCCGAATTGCATCCCTGTTTCTAAGGAATAAATAACCGTTTAATGTCTTGACACCAAAGAGATCAGGATTGTGTCTAGACTTTTGACAAAAAATAGTTCATGTTTTAAGAGATGGAAGATTTGGAAGCATTTGCCATCTTGCCTTCTCATTCATTCCCATGTTTAAGGATGAAATGTCTCTGAATTCTACTTCTGCAGTCCTGCCTTACTTAAATATCTGAGATATTCCAGATATTCTTGTAATATTGTTCTTTTTTACTAAATTTTCTAAAATTCCTTCTGTGATGAAAATTCCATTCCTATATATAAAGAGAAAATAAAATTTTTTGAGGACACATGAATAGGGGAAGCCTTGGTCATACTAGAGGAAGTACTTAAGCACAAAAACAATAATGTTTTTCCTTAAACAATAATGTTTAAGGAAAATTGAAAGGAGAGTACTCATTGGCATGAGCCCTCTTACAGGCCGCCATTTTCTCACCAAAACCTGGCCCCACACAACAGCCTGCAGGGACGCCTCAGGCCAAACAACCAACAGGGTGGGAACACAGCCCCACCCATCAGTAGATAGGCTGCTTAAAGTCTTCCTGTGTACACAGCTGCCCAATAAACACAACCCCTGACAAGGCCCTGCCTACCAGAGAGATAAGACCCAGCTCCACCTACGAGTGGGCAGCTTCCTTCCTCCCACCAGGAAGCCTGTATAAGCCTCGTAGACAGCCTCATCCACCAGAGGGCAGACAGCAGAAGCAAGAAGAACTACAACCCTTCAGCCTGCAGAACAGAAACTGCAATCACAGAAAGTTAGTCAAAATGAGGGCAGAGGAATATATCCCAGATGAAGGAACAAGATAAAACCCCAGAACAACCAAGTGAAGTGAACATAGGCAATCTACCTGACAAAGAATTCAGAGTAGTGATAGTAAAGATGATCCAAAATCTTGGATAAAGAATGGAGGCACAGGTCGGGAAATGTTTAACAAAGACCTAGAAGAACTAAAGAACAAACAGAGAAGAACAATACAATAATTGGAATGAAAAATACACTGGAAGGAATCAATAGCAGGATAACTGAGGCAGAAGAACGGATAAGTGAGCTGGAAAACAGAATGGTGGAAATCACTGCTGTGGAAAAGAATAAAGGAAAAAAATGGAAAGAAATGAAGACAGTCTAAGAGACCTCTGGACAACATTAAACACACCAACATTTGCATTATAGGGGTCCCAGAAGGAGAAGAGAGAAAGGACCTGAGAAAATATTTGAAGAAATAATAGCTGAAAACTTCTCTAACATGGGAATGGAAACAGTCACACAAGTCCAGGAAGTGCAGAGAGTACCAGGCAGGATAAACCCAAGGAGGAACATGCTGAAACACATAGTAATCAAACTGACAAAAATTAAAGACAAAAGATGTTAAAAGCAACAGGGGAAAAGCAACAAATAACATACAAGGGAACTCCCATAAGGTTATCAGCTGATTTCTCAGCAGAAACTCTGCAGGCCAGAAGGGAGTGGCACTATGTATTTAATGTCATAAAAGGGAAAAGAATACTCTACCCAGCAAGGCTCTCATTCAGATTCAACAAAGAAATCAAAAGCTTTACAGACAAGCAAAAGCTAAGAGAATTCACCACCACCAGACCAGCTTTGCAACAAATGCTAAAGGAATTTCCCTAGGAGGAAAAGAAAAGGCCACAACTACAAACAAGAAAATTATGAATTGAAAAGCTCACCAGTAAAGGCAAACATACATTAAAGGTAGGAAATCATCTGCACACAAATATGATATCAAAACCAGTAATTGTGAGAAGAGAGCACAAAAGCAGGATATTGGAAATGCTTCTGAAATTAAAAGACCAGCAATTTAAAACAATCTTGTGTATATATAGACTACTGTATCAAAACCTCATGGTAACCTCAAACTGAAAATCTACAATAGATGCATACACAAAAAAGAAAAAAGGAATCCAAGCACAACATTAAAGTTAGTAATCAAATCACAAGAGAAGAGCACAAAAGAGGACGGGAAGAAAAATGACCTACAAAAATAAATCCAAAACAATTTAAAAACTGGCAATAAGACCATACATATCAATAATAAACATAAATGGATTAAGTGCTCCAACCAAAAGACATAGACTGGCTGAATGGATACAAAAACAAGATGTGCATATATGCTGTCTACAAGAGATCCACTTCAGATCTAGGGATACATACAGAATGAAAGTGAAGGGATAGAAAAAGGTATTCCATGCAAATGGAAATCAAAAGAAAGCTGGAGTAGCAATACTCATATCAGACAAAATAGACTTAAAAATAGACTGTTACAAGAGACAAAGAAGGACACTATATAATGATCAAGGGATCAATCCAAGAAGAAGATATAACAATTGTAAACATATATGCACCCAACATAGGAGCACCTCAGTGTATAAGGCAGATACTAACAGCCATAAAAGGGGAAACTGACAGTAACACAATAATAGTGGGGGACTTTAACACCCCACTTTAATCAATGGACAAATCATCCAGGCAGAAAATTAATAAGAGAACACAGGACTTAAATGACACATTAGATCAGATGGACTAAATTGATATTTATAAAGCATTCCATCCAAAAGCAGCAGAATACACATTCTTCTCAAGTGTACATGGAACATTTTCCAGGATTGATCACATTCTGGGCCACAAAGTGAGCCTCAGTAAATTTAAGAAAATTGAAATCATATCAAGCATCTTTTCCAACCACAACGCTACAAGATTAGAAATCAACCACAAGAAGAAAAAAAAAACTGTAAAAAGCATAAACTTTGTAAAAGAAAGTATAACTGAGGGAAGGTTTTTTTCTATGTGATTTTCAAAATTGTGTGTGCATGTTTTGCATATAATCTATAAAACACTAATATTGGTTAGATATGCATAACTTAAAAACATTATCTATAGAAAATAGTGGAAAATAAAATTATCCTGACAAAATTTCTGATTGCCAAATTTAACCTGAGATATTTGGAATCAGTAGGCAAAATGAATACAAAAAACAATCAATGACAAAAATCACAGTTAAATTTTCATATGGACAAAATCAAATGGGTGAATCAAATTATTTTTATGTAATATTAGAAATGATGGACTGAGATGAAAATATTCAACCAAATGGATGTAAATCATTTAATTTCCTTTTCAAAGAATTAAGTTCCCTTTGTGATCTTAATTTTAAGGTATATTTTCTCACTTAAAATACATTCATGTTGTGGGGCTTCCCTGGTGGTACAGTGGTTGAGAGTCTGCCTGCCAATGCAGGGGACACGGGTTCGTGCCCCGGTCCGGGAAGATCCCACATGCCACGGAGCGGCTAGGCCCGTTAGCCATGGCTGCTGAGCCTGCGCGTCTAGAGCCTGTGCTCAGCAACGGGAGAGGCCGCAAGAGTGAGAGGCCTGCATACCGTCAAAAAAAAAAAAAGATGCTAGGTTTGGGAAGTAATTTGTTAAAAAAAAAAATATATATATATATATATATATTCATGTTGCTATTATTATGATTAAAAGATATGTATTCATCAAAAAGGATCACCTTTGGGGCTGAAAGTGGAGGAGTCATTTTCCCTCCATTTACGTTTATACTTGCATATTTGCGTTCTTGCAAAGGACAATGTGACCAAGTACTTTATATCGTTATTCCCTTTTAATCCTCAGAATAAACTCATCAATTCATTCAACAAATGTTTATTGATCGCCTTTACTATTTAAGCCACCATTTTCAGGGTTGGGCATACAGAGATAAATAAGACAGACATAGTTCCTGAGCTCACAGAATTAACAGGACACTTACAGTACCATGCGGTAAGGTAAGTGCTTTAAATGGAGAAGTTGTGGATAGCAGGAAGGCAGGATATCTCACCTAGACTTTGAGAGTCTAAAAAGTTTTCCAGAGAAAGTGACTTTTAAGTTGAGAGTTACATAACCAGAGCAAACCAGGAGCATTGGAGAAGGGTAGGAACAAAAGATTAGCACTTCAGACAGAAGAAAGCACTTGTTCAAAAGCCAGTTGGTAAGAGCTTGGCACTTTCAGAGAATCAGAAGTCAGTCACTCTAAAAGAGGAAGCTGCAATGCCAGAGCCTGAAGAGATTACAGGGAGCAAATTGCAAAGAACTTCGGGAAGTCCTTTTAAGGACTTTGGGCTTAACTTCAGCCCTCACTGAAATATTTTAATCACGATATTGATACAATCAGACTTTAGTTTTAGAGACTATTCTAGCTACATACTAAGAAATGATGGAGCATGGGGATGCAGAGTGTAGTGGCAAAATGGAAGGAAGGAGAGTAAGTAGAAGATTCATATAGATATCCAGGCCAGAGATGATGGTGACCTGTACTGGGGTAGTGGCAGTGGAGATAAACGAATTTTGGACCTATTTTAGAAGTATAACCGATAGTATTTAGTCGTTGAGTAAGTGTAAGGGGTGAAGGATAACACAGCATTAAAAAAGTCTAGAGTTTCTAGTTTGAACACTGGGTGCATGGTGTACAAGTGAACTAGTTATCATAGGTTTAGTAAACATAGTAAAGAAAGGTCTTGGGAGTTAGCCAGAATTGGGTTTGTGTTCCAGCTTTATCCCTAGTATTATTTGGGCTAATTACTTAGTCTAGTTAAACCTTATCTGTTTGCTCACTTATAAAATGAGGATAGCAGAGGTACCTCCTGCATGTGATTATAAGGATTAAATGGGGTAATAAATGTAACAACTTAGACCAGTGTCTAGCAATAGTGTTTGCCATTAATAGCATTAGTTGTAAGAATATTAGTAAAGATTTTTGGAGGGTGGAGATTATGATTTCTGTATAACTTGTGCAGAAGGCATTGCAATTTGTGATTTTTCTTTTGAAAATCCTGGAAGATGCTCAAAACACTGAACTTCTGTGTTATTAAGAATTTGGGGGCTTCCCTGGTGGCACAGTGGTTGAGGGTCTGCCTGCCGATGCAGGGGATGCGGGTTCGTACCCCGGTCCGGGAGGATCCTGCGTGCCTCAGAGCAGCTGGGCCCGTGAGCCATGGCCGCTGAGCTTGTGCGTCCGGAACCTGTGCTCCGCAAACAGGAGAGGCCACAGCAGTGAGAGGCCCGCGTACCGCAAAAAAAAAAAAATAGAATTTGGTCTCATTAGATTAGTTTGGTCAGTATTAACATGAAGGCCTCTGAGGTGAGAAAAAATTATACTAATGTCACTGGTCCTCGCAGTAGACTTGTGATCTCTCTAGTTTTCAGAGATTTCCCCAGCCAGTTAAAAAAATTGTCACATCATAAATCAGCAAGTTTAAAAAGAGTGTAATTTATAAAACAAGATGAAACACTGCCTTCCACAGCAATGTCAAGTTTATGCCACTACATTTAGTCTTTCCTCCATGAACTTAAAAGCAAAGAAGATAGTAGTATACTCCAACTACCATGAGTAGAGAAGTTAGCAACCGATTTAAAAAAAATGTGGAATGTATTTAAATAGAATATGGATTTTGCTATCATGAAGATACATATAAATTTAAATCTTGATCAACTGTTATAACGCAGGCAGTGATGTGCTGGAACCAGCTCTTAAAGATTTGTGAAAAATAATCATTAAACATGGAGATTATTAAAAATTAAATGATATGATCTTACCATTAAATAAATTACATTAAAACTAAAGGTAGTAAATCATCAAAACTAATCACTTTCTAATTATTTTACTGCATCTTATTATTGATGATCTTGAAGTTGTTTATGTCTTTTGTATCTAAATGTTTGAAATGTTATATAATGCTGTATTGTGCATCTCTTAACTCTACAGTCAATGTCACTATACTGGTAATTTGAAATCAGCCCCATTGGAAGTATTTACACCACAGTAATTGGCAAATGTTATAAATCAATACTTTTTGTATTGATACTTTTTGTATTGTAATTTTGTTTGTTTTTGTTCACTGAGTTGGTTATTAAACATTTACTAGCACCCCACTGAACAAAGGTGTGAATTAGGGATCAAACTCTTACAGCAATTTTAGAAAGAAAAAAATTATAAAAATTTAAAGGGAAGGTCTAAAGTATTTTTAAAGCTAGCCTGAAAGATATTGACTAGGGGCAGGACAAGGAAAAGCACTAATCACTAAGAAATTTTTAAAAGTTCTTTGGAGCTTCCATAGCCAGTAAAACTTGGAATATAGAAAACTTAGTTTAGTTAAGCCCTGTATTGTTGGTAAGGCTGAGAATGTTTTGGATGTATTATTTTTAAAGGTACCCTCTTTCAGCATTGCCACAGAAGGCAAATTTTACTGTGTTCAAAAACATGCTTTAAAAACGTTGAAAGCTGTAGTTTACTCCAATTTTTTTTTTTTTTTTTTTTGCCTACTCGGAGGAAAGAAGTATGAATTTTAGCAATGGCTATTTCATTGGTTTTTGTTCACTACCTTTTAATGGTGATATCTGTAAAGACATTAATTTGCCAAAGATTTGAGAGCAGAAAAACTGGTGAAGAGATTTCCAGCAAGACATATGAGTTTTTAGTGAGCACAATAGAAATGAAGCCCAGAGGTACAAATTTAAGAGAGAGATTCAGAAACAGGACCTCTCTGCTCCTTGAAAACAACTCAAGTTATTAAATTATTCCCCAGGGACATTTTGACTTACAGAGCTTGCTTCTTGATTTTCTTCATGGGTTCAAGGAATAGTAGTAATATAGTAAATTTTGTGAAATAG
Organism: Neophocaena asiaeorientalis asiaeorientalis; assembly: GCF_003031525.2. Taxonomy (NCBI): domain Eukaryota; kingdom Metazoa; phylum Chordata; class Mammalia; order Artiodactyla; family Phocoenidae; genus Neophocaena; species Neophocaena asiaeorientalis. The sequence continues at coordinate 1,477,286 of NW_020174569.1, read as the reverse complement.
AGAGTGGTTTGAGTATCACCACTTTAGATAAATCTGTTACAAAATGGAATATGGCTTTGAGAACTCACGCTACTCCACAGAGACAGGCTGGCTTTGTCACAAGTTAGTGCTTGTCAGGGTTTTTGAACTCAGGGTTGAATTGTTATTTTCTTTAGGAAAGAGAAAAAAAAAACCCAAAAAACAGACATTTTGGACATGAGAAATCATAAAAAGTTAGAATAAAGTGAATGAATTCATTGTTGTAAGGAATGACTCAGAACATTGGCTTGTGAGAATATTTGCCAAGGCAATCACCTTCAGACAACTGTAAAGCAAATGTGAATGTTTTTGCTGTGCAGATGTGATCACTTACAGTGACATGAAGTCTGAGAGTTGACCTAAGAGAGTCTAATGGGTACTGTGAATCTGTTGGAGCTTTCTAGCTCCTTTGTCTGTAAAGATAACCACATGATAATCCCAAAATAAAGAGCATCATCAGTTATTCTATCCTATAGAAGTTTTTTAATCAGGACCTCACTGAAATACTAAAAACCAGTAGTAGATCAGATATCTTTCTAATACAAATGGTGACTTCTTAGCAACAAAATATAAATCAATTATTTGGGGGGAGAGGCTTGAAAAATATTGCTTTATACCACTGTTTAACTGTGCCTGCGTACTTTTTTTTCTAGCAGTTACCTCGATGAGATCATAAGACTGTAGGGAAAACAAAAACAAAACCAGCTTGTAATTTCAATCCACATACCTAAATAAATCTAGGTTCTATAGATTAAAAAATCTAGTGCCAGTTCTCTATTATTCAACTTAGAGAAATTTAAAGCCTTAGTATCTGAGTAGCTGGGATGTCACTAGGAAGATGCAGCCAGGCTGGCAGGCAGGTGAAGGCCATACAGGGAGGAGTTATCCTGGCGACTATGCCTTTATCCAAGGTCTGCCCCACAGCGTGGTAGGCCCTACAGCTCAAACTTTTCAGTGAACTTGGGAGGCTGACTCACGATGACAAAACCCACAATGATTTTAAGTTTACAAGCAGAATGATTATTTATTTATTTATGCATTCATTTAGAGAATTTCAACTGGTAAGGGTTTCATTCTTTGACTAGAATATTCTTTTCTTGTTAGAAAGCTGTAAGGAAAGCCAAATTTTAATCAAGAGAGTTAGGCTTATGGTTCAACATAAAATAACATTAGGTTTCAAAAATCTGTTCTGTTTGTCTCCATGAGGTGAAGTCAAAGATCCCAAGTCCTGTCAGGGCAAATATTAAAACCTTTGTGTCTTATTTTTCCTGGTCAGTGCTTGAACAGGGACTGCCATCTTTGTCTTTTGACTCTGCTTTATTCAAAACTTCCACATCTTTGTCTGTCTTTGTGTGTGTGTGCTGGGCCTTCGGGAGCCACACTTTATTTTTTTTATTTTTGGCCGTGCTGCACAGCATGTGGGATCTTAGTTCCCCAACCAGAGATGGAACCCACACCCCTTGCATTAGAAGTGTGGAGTCTTAACCACTGGACCACCAGAAAAGTCCCCTATCTTTGTCTTTTGACTCCACTTTATTCAAAATTTCTGTCTTTCAGATTGATGGGCTAGGTGGGGTTATGCAAGCAAATTCATGGGGCAAGGGAGGAAAATATTATTTTTATTTGTGCATATTTTCATTATTTTCTATTTTCTATATATTTTATATTGCACATAATATATAATGAGAATATTAAACAGTATATAGTGCAGATTGTGTGTTGGTTACTGTTCTAAGAGCTTTAAATGCATTAGCTCATTTGATGTTTAAAATAGCCTTGTGAGAAAAATACAGGTGAAGCCCAGATTAATCACATATTTGTCCAGAATAAAGGACCTGAGATTCACACCAGGTTGTCTGGCGCCAGAGTCTGTTCTCTTAACCATTACATCATGCCACTTCCCCAAGGTAATTTCTCAGTATAATTAATAGATGAATGAATCTACATACAATAATGAACAATATTTATTGATAGGGCCTTGCAAGTGAATCCATTTGTAAATCTCATCCTGTTCTTTCTGATTTGGGAGAGACTTTCACATGTCTTTGACTATACCATACTACTTATTGTGTGCTTTTGTAGTTGAAATGTCTATGGGTAACTGTTTATACCCACTACCACGTATGGTCACATTTTTGAAGTCATTTCCTGGCATCACCTTTAATAATCTCAAGGTCATTCCAGCAAAATTTACTGTCATGAGTTAATGAGTGTTCTTTTCTTAATAACTAATTCAAAGAGCAGAGAATTCTTCACTCTGCTTGTCACAAAAAGTTCTCTGCAAGAGTGTGCAGTATAGCACGTTCCTCCTAGGTTGCCTGTTTAGTTTACTCTCATTTGTCTATATCACACAGGTAGGCTTGTAAGACAAGGGCACCTCATTCAAGGAGAGAGGTTAGTTTCTTTCATCTGAGCATGGCAAGCACCCAGATGCTTAAACATATGCAACAGACCAAGAGTAATTCAGAAAATATCATCAAGTGTAAGGAGGAAAAACCTTTTTTTGCAGTGAGATTCTTCCTCAAGGTATATTTGCTGCTGTACTTGGCATCTTGTTAATAAAAATATTACTTTGGCTGTTTTAGTTCTAGTACCTGTACTTCTGTGATACAGCACTGTGACTTAGGCCATCTGTTTTAACATCGTATGATATATTGCTCTTTGCTGTTTTTAGCGATGAATCTTTCAAAGGGAAGTTCATGAAACTTGATCCTTTCTTCTTTATTGCATCACCTTTTTCTCTCTTAAAACTGTCTGGGTATCTCAGAGCTAACTTTACATTCTACTCTTCACCATGTACTTGAGATGAAACAGGGAACAGTAAGATCAAGGCCATGTAGTTGTAAAAGATTTTGGCTAAATTGGAATTTGTCCATTCCAATTTAACTTTTTTGTCTTGTTTTGTTTAAATCCTGAACTTGGAATTTTAAAAATCTTGAAGAACGTGATAGGGAGCAGGCATCAATAATGTGCTACAAGTTCTAACAGCTACTGATTGATTTGTCTTTTAAACTATGTTTCTCCAAACCCTCTGAACCCTCTCTTAAGCCTACATGGCTTTCACTGTCATTGCTATGTGATATGACATTGAAGTAATTTGCTTTTTCTCAACTTTATACCATTTTTATCTGTATTATTAACTCAGTGGGCTAGAATGCTAATAACTTTAAATAGCCCATTGGTTGTCATAGTAACTGATATTAAAGCTAAATATAAGTTTCTCTCTTGGATTTCACATTTAAATCATTGCTGGTATTTGCATTCTTTAGGAACTCTAGGGCTGACAATGGACTTTGTATAAAAAGGGACCTTGAGAATTTAGGTTGATTGAGGAGTTGATTCAGTGGCATCTGTTTTTAGCCCAAGGTTATGATTTGTTCAGACTCAGTCCAATTCCATTAAATGTATGTTCAGAGAACCCAAGAAGGATGCCCATCTAAATATTACAGGGGTTATATGGACAAAGTTTTACTTTTAAAAATTGTGTTTATTCACTGTGGGTATTTTCTGTGCTGCTTTTCTCTTTTATTTATCTTTGCAGTGATTCCTCTAATGCTTCTAAACTGTTTTTAAAATTACATTCTGAGGACTGAAATGAGAGAAGGCGCATTCAAGGAAGCTCTCTAAGAGAAGACTCCTAGATACATTCTTTCTGCTGTCTGTCTTGGGTGACTTCTGTTTCTCCTCTCTAGGGGCTCAGCAAAGATTTCACCTCTTGCTTAAAGCCTGACTGTCCCCTTTCATTTCTCTCTTGTCACTCTTTTCCAAAATATGTGCACTGCATTGAGCATGCAAAAATTTTAATTATAGTTCTAGACAGTCTCCAAGAGAAAACAGAATAAATCTCTCTCTCTCTCTCTCATATATGTATATATAAATTCTTCCTTATGTCAGATATTAATTCATGTTGCACTAATTTAAAGAACTCTCACCTGGAGTTTTTAATCTTTCTCTCCAGGTAGTTCAGTTTTCCACATAGCATTATATTTTGGACCATGCTATCCTTTTTATCCTTTTTTCCCCCTTAAATCTCCATTTTTCCACGTAGCACCAATTTAAAGCTGAATGAATTTTCTCCCTTGATCTCTGGAGATGGAAAGTTATTTTCTTTCTAGGCTCCCACCCCCAGCCTCCAGAAGAAAGAACAGTCTATTATCAGCAGCAGCTTATTTGTTGAATATGTATGAAGTATCCTAGATGTTGAACAGTCTTGTCAATCTCTTATATAATAATTTGGTGGTGACACTGTGTCCTCTCCCTTCCCCCATATTTCTTGAACTAGTCCCTTTTCTGTTTTGAATATGCAGTATCCTGCTCAGCTCCTGGATCCCTCTCTACTCTCTCAGATTCCTTTGTTATCAGAATTCACTTTCCTGTGACATCAAGCCCTTATTTTTCTAAAGCCAGTTTTCTATTAAAAGAAGGAAAGAGGGGCTTCCCTGGTGGCGCAGTGGTTGAGAGTCCGCCTGCCGATGCAGGGCACATGAGTTCGTGCCCCGGTCCGGGAAGATCCCACATGCCACGGAGCACCTGGGCTCGTGAGCCATGGCCGCTGAGCCTGCGCGTCCGGAGCCTGTGCTCCACAACGGGAGAGGCCACAACGGTGAGAGGCCAGCGTACTGCAAAAAAAAAAAGAACGATAGATAGTTAGATAGATAATCTCTCCATGCCTCTCAGTGGCAGCATCTGGTTTTAGTGTTAAACATGTACCAATGGAATATTAGTTTTGTGGGTTGCCAAATAATGAATGTTACAAGGGAAAAAGGTTCTGTGTTCAAATATGATTTAGAAAGTATGAGTTAAATAAGCAAAACAGGTTTCCTCCCCAGAGAACAATGAATATTGTGAACCTCTTCAAAGGGGAAAAACAACGGCAGCATTTCTGAAACAGGTTTACCTTGTAAACGTGTTAAGACCCTCATTTATGGGGACTTATTTTTTAAAAAATTTAAGCAACAACTTTCAAACAAGGGTCAGTGGGTAGAGGGAGAGTGTTAAGGGGATTACCTTAATATTTTCAACCTCCATGTGTTCACTTTCCTAAAATTGATGTGCTTAATAAAAAGTTGGTGGGATTTAAATTCCTTTTCCCCACCCATGATAATCTCTCTTATCCCTTTCTACAAATAAAAAATATATATAGTTCACAAGCTTGATCTTATTATTGGTACATTACCTCTGGAGGGTGAAAAAAACCTTCAGGGCACCAAACAAATAGAAATAAGTCTTGGCGTTGAAAAAGTGAGTAACTATGTTTGGGTAAGAGATTCTTCTGCAACTACGGTGGTTTCAAGAACACTGAAGATGGACCTAATGGAGTTATCAGCTGACAAGTTACTGGAAGTAATTTTCGATGATGTAGCAAAGAACTAATGATATTCTTCCCAAAGCTTGGAAGAATTCCAAAGAATCAAAATTCTCATCTTCTAATGTATATGAACAAGTTTCTCAGTTCTAGGAAAATGAAAAGGAGAAATAAGAATGATGCACAGCCTCATTCTAGCAATAAATGGTGATCATCCAATATATATGAATTAATTGGGGAAAAAATAGACCCACCCATCTCATCAAGAGATGCGTTTCCAATGAATATTTTTCAAAAAAAGTAACGTGTTTATATTGTTTAGGTCAATTATGTACTAATAGAATTTTAGTGATGACTCAAAGAAGAACTTCAATCTCAGCCTCAAAAAATATACTTATATTTCCCCCACAGATAATATAAAAAATTGATCAGTAAGTGACTTTTAAGTACATAAATGTATATCCTCAAGGTAAAATTCTGTGGAGAAAAAGTGGAATGAAAAGTGATTCAGGGAGAAAAAAATGCTATAAAATTTCTGACTATTAAAAAAGACCATGTTTTCATATTTTTTCAACAGATGATATGGAGTATGAAATTGTTGTATAACCTACGGATCCATTTAAAAGACTGATGTAATCATTTTATTTTCAAATCTCAGTAGCTACAATGCATCTGTGCAACTAATTAAAAATATGAGAATTTTTTTTTTTTTTTTCGGTACGCGGGCCTCTCACTGTTGTGGCCTCTCCCGTAGTGGAGCACAGGCTCCGGACCCGCAGGCTCAGCGGCCATGGCTCACGGGCTTAGTTGCTCCGTGGCATGTGGGATCTTCCTGGACCGGGGCTTGAACCCGCGTCCCCTGCATCTGCAGGCAGACTCTCAACCACCGCGCCACCAGGGAAGCCCCAATGAGAATAATTTTAAACATTAACCTAAAAATATGTGAGGGGTACCTGGTTTTTCAAAGGTCTTTTAGGAGGAATGTGGGCCAAAAAAATGTGTGAAAGCCACAATTCTACCTAACACTTTTTGGGAAGCATTGTTCTAAGACGTAAGGTTCTTGTTCTGGTTCCCATGTCCTTCCCCTCTTCTCAGGCTAAGTGGCTCTATCTTGGTAGAGCCCTTGAAGCACTATATGTTTGATTAATTATGCAGTTAGTTTAGATAATTGGTAATATCTTTAGGGTTCAACCATTTCAAAAATTTTAGTGAGCAACATATGTGCCAGACACAGTTCTAGGCACCAGACAAACCAGCAGTGAATGAAATGACACAAATCCCTGTCCTCATGGATATTCTAATAAGGGGACACAGGCAGTGGACAAATATATAACTAAAATATGAGTAGTATATGAGGAGAGCTGGAAGGAGGTAGTCAGGGACAATTTCGAGTTTCAGTAAATTGTTTGAGAAAGCCTCAATGAGAAGCTGATATTTGAGCAAATATCTGAAGGGAAGTACAGGAGTGAAGCAAACATTTCCAGAAGAGGAAACAGCAAGCACAAGATCCCTGAGGTAAGATCACACTAATTATTAGTGAGGAAAAGAAAATATTCTATTTAAAATCACAAATAAGTAAAATCATTTCATCCACTAATGAAGTGCTAGAATATTTTTTTTCCAGAGAAATGACCTTTTGTTTGGCATATCTTTTTTATGATATGTAAGGTGAGCACTTGAGTATGTGGTTTGGTTGGAAAGAAGGGAGCAAATAGATGAACTGTTCTAGTAGAGAAATGTGCTGAAATTAGATGGTAAGGGGAGCCAGAGAAAGGTAGCAGGGGAGTCAGGTGGTGAGACAGAAGGAGAGAGAAAATAGAGACAAGCTCACTAATTATCGTGCTTTTGGTAAGTGTCAGCTGCTGATAAACTCCTGATTGGAATGGAGGGAAAGTGGCTGAAAGATTTTTAGAAGCTGCTTAATGGATATGGAGTTTCAATTTTGCAAGGGGAAAAGTTCTGGAAATCTCTTGTACAGCAATGTGAATATGCTTAACACTACTGAACTGTACAATTAAAAATGGTCGAGATGGTTTAAAAAAAGCCATAGAAAAAAACAGTTGTTTTCTTCTTTTATTGAGACATTACTCTCACTTTTCTTTCACCTTACCCCTTTGCTAATTCCTCCCAATCTCTATTAGCAGTTGCACCATTGTATAATAATAATAGCCTCTGCACCTGTTTGTCTTTCCTGAGAGAATGTATGCTCCATGAAGGCAGAATCCAGGTCCTAGTCTCCCTTGCATCTCCATAGCTTGGTAATGAATGACCCGTAACACATGTCTAACACATGTTGCTGACTGTGTGAGTGAATTAAGAATAAAAGCATCGAGCATTTCCTATATCACCCAGCAATTTCAACCCAGCCTAAAAAAAAAAAAGAAAGAAAGGAAAAAGAAAAAGAAAGAAAGAGCTAAATGGGGAACAAGATGCACCACAATCAAACCACCTTGAGATACTCAGACATCATATTCATTGGACAGCATAGCCCTACCATTGCCAAAGTGAGTTTTCCATCCATTAATTGTTTGTAAATGGGAGAGACTTTAATTTTCACGAACATTACTCGCAGTTGGCTGAGCTTGAATAGCAAGTTATTTTCTCAATTTCAAAAAGTAAAGAAAGCTGCCAAAGAAGTATTGACTGAGATATTGACCATATGTTAGATTTTTCCTATTTCAGGCATTTCTGTTTTTCATAAGATATTACTGTTAGAAAAGTGTTTTTTTTTTTCTTGGCTTTCTTGCAAACTTAAAATATGTAACGTGTCACACATAAATGTTATTTTCTTCCTTTGAGACATCACTCTCACCTTGTCCTTCTCCTCACCTTTTTGCTATCTCTGTCTATATTTTAACATGCAGATATGTTTAGCATTTCCATATGTATTGAGCTTTGAATTCAGGTTGTGACTTCCAAACAGTGCTCCTGTTAACACTCATGTTTTATCACCAAAATGGAACAATAGTGTTATGTCTCAATTTGCAGGAAAAACACAATATGTTAACAGAATAAATTTTCTTAATTCTACATATTTCTTCCATAAATAATTTTAAATCTTTAGTGCTATCACTAGCCCACTAGATTATGAATGATAACTAGCTAACCCATATTAATAGAAATGTACAAAATTGTGATTAAATATTTTTCTTGTTATTTTTTGAGATGGGATCCGTGTATGTGTATTATCGTTGTATTTTATGTGGAAACATAGATGCCTTCCAGAGTTAAATGTATCACAACCCTATTCTGTTCTGAAAGTGGCCTGCCTGAATAAGCTTGACAATTTATTTGTTGTTTATTATAAGAATAGCTTATTTTTCACAACGTTTCTATGCTTCATGAGATTCTTATATTTAAAAATCTATATTTTCTAAACTTTGTCTCTCCTTTTCATCAAAGTATGTTCCCTCTCCTCTTTACGTGTAAAAGGGCCTCGTAGTATGTAAAAAATGACACCATTTTCCCATCTTACATATTTAGTTTAAGAATGAGGTCATGTGAGTCATGGTGGTGAATACCTAAGGAAGGGAACGGAGACAGGGCTAAGGCGTGGCTCTGGATGGGGGCTATCGGTGTTTCTCTTATTTCCAGTAGCCCCCTCACTCTCAACCAACATGGAATAAAATAATAATAATAACAACAACGACAGCAACAAAGGAAACCACTCTGCTCTAGGAGTCAGGTACTGTTATTTTCCCTATTTTTTAGGTGGAACTAACTCAAAGAGAGGTTAAGATGCTTGGTCAAGCACCTCTACTAACAAACGAAGAGAGCTAAAATTAAACCCATGTAGTTTTTTCTTTATGCTGATTGTAGTTTTTAGCCTGAAGTTTTTTTTTTTTTTTCTTAATAAGTAGATGTCCTTTTGTCTTGAGTGATATTGTTTTACTTCCAAACATCTTCAAACTGATTTCTACGCAACTGTGGAAGTCTTAGAGGTTCATGAGGAACCTAGACGTCTTGGTGTGCTTTCTGTCTTGGTGTGCAGCAATGAACAAGTGATGTTTACTTGTAGTAACCATACTAAATTTTACTGACGGAAAATAACAATGTAAGACTCATGTGATAGTTTATTCATCTTCAGTAGAACAATGCCCCAGATATGGCATATGCGCTTCAGGGCTAGTGAGTCAGAGTTGGCAAAGTCCTATATTCCTTTCACTCATGTAATAAATATTATTGAGTACCTACATATGTGATGGGAGTGTTCTAACCTTTGGGAATGCAAAAGTGCACGAGACAGAAGCTTATATCTTAGTGGAGGAGACAATGAATAATGAATACAAACAATGGCATAACTTCTAATGGTGGCCAGTGTGGTGGAGTAAAAAAGCAGGGCCAATGAGATAGAGACCGAGTAGGGGACAGCAGTACTGCTCTAGAAGGGCTGGTCAGAGAAGGCTTTCAGGGATAGCAATATCTAGCGGAGGTCAAAATGATGAGAAAGAGCAAAGTGTGTGGTAATCTCAGTGGGTATATGAGGCAAGAGACTGAGGGGAAACTTTCCAGGTGTATAAATATATATATTTATGCTTAACTATATAAATATATGAACTCTTCTGAAAGATGGAAATAGTGTCTCCATCTGGAATAACAGGAAGGCATGCTTACTATCCAGAATAAAAAATCTGGGTTCCCTAAGCTCAAGTTTCCCTTCCTGTGACACATGTGCAGGGTTCACCTGGGCCCTGTTTGAATAGAGACTCAGGGAACTGGGGCCAATGCTGGCCCTCTGGTGACTGCTAATGCTGTAATAGCAATATTGTAAAAGAAATTACTTTGTCTCTCACCCAGGAATAGTAAATTCTTTCGTTTCTAACCCAGGAGGCTCTAGTCTTCTGCCAGCATTCTTTTACCTGTGGCAGGCTACTAAAGCTTGTTAGTTTGCAAGTAGGGTAACAATCACAGCCCCTTCTGAGATCTTGACAGCCATTAATAATATTGAAAAGTTTCCTCTACAAAAGAGAGTAAGGAAACTTAGGTTCAGGAAAGGCACTCTTGAGAGATAGTATTCAAACTGAGACATAAAGGATGAGGATTATAAGAATGATTTTACCAAAAGGATCTTGGTGGCATAGTGGTTTCAGGCAGAATAAAGAGCTCATGGGACAGCATAGAGTACAGAGAGCAAGCTCGGCATAACAGAGGACCTGAAAGCATTCAGTAGGATATATTCTGGACCATTTGTTTTTACTGTCTTACTTCTAAGTTATGTTATTTTATCCTATAATATATTTTTTTATAAATTTATTTATTTATTTTTGGCTGCATTGGGTCTTCGTTGCTGCGCTCAGCCTTTCTCTAGTTGTGGTGAACGGGGGCTACTCTTCGTTGCAGTGCATGGGCTGTAGGCATGCAAGTTTCAGTAGCTGTTGCTCACAGGCTCAGTAGTTGTGGCTCGTGGGCTCTAGAGCACAGGCTCAGTAGTTGTGGTGCACGGGCTTAGTTGCTCCGCAGCATGTGGAATCTTCCCGGACCAGGGCTCGAAACCGTGTCCCCTGCATTGGCAGGTGAATTCTTAACCACTGCACCACCAAGGAAGTCCTATCCTATAATATTTTATGTGTCTACATTTAATGTATCTTTTGTGTGTTCCTATTATTTATCATACAACAAACAACCTCAAAATTAGTAGCTTAACATAATCATTTTATTATAACTTATTTTTTTGTGAGTCAGGAATTTTGTTAGGGCTCAGATGAATGATTCTTCTGGTTTTTTTAGGTTTTTTTTTTTTTTTTTTTTTTTGGCGTATGTATGTGTGTGATTTTTGACCAAAGTTACTTGGTGGCATTTAGTTAGCAGTTAGGCTGTTCGAGATGATTCAGTAAGGCTTCACTGATATGTGTGTTGCATTGTCAGAAATGGCTGAAAGACTGAGCACAGCTGGTAAGGAAAACCACAGTCCCTACATATGGACTCACAGTGTGATGGCCACAGGGGAGTTGTACATCCTACAGGGTGGCTTGGGCTCCAAGAATGGTGTTTCAGAAGATAAGGTAGGAGCTGATGGCCTTTTATGACCTCGCCTTGAAGTCACATGTCATCACTTTTGCCCTTTTGCTATTATTCAAAGCAATCACAAGTCTGTCCACATTCAAATGATAAGGACATAGATCCCAACTTTCAATGGGAGGAGGACCAAGGAATTTATGGCTGTGTTTTAAAATTACCACAATATCTTAAATTCTATTTTGTGCAATATACATATATGGTGTGAAGGGTGTATTAATTTTAATAAATGATAGATAAGAAGACAAATAAGTAACAAAACTTAAAAATACAGTGCTATCTAGAATTCACCAATGGCAATCCTGCTCCCAGAATTCAGCATGGCCTGCCCCACATCACCTGTTGCAGACTTTGACTATTCTGCTCCCTAAAAGTCCAGAGAATTGTTCTGGCTTCAGCAATTAAGCATTCCCATGAAAAGATCCATGTTAGTATTGTATTCTTTGCCACAGTCTAAGGGTAGGAATACATTGACTCAGTGTTTAACGTAAAGCATTGTGATACAACAGATAAAACTGTAATGGAGACATTTCCCTTTTACCCCAGAATTTTCCTTCATAGCCCTGTGTCTCTAACACTGCTTCCTGAAGACTTTTTAAAGCATTACTTAGTTCCTCTGGATATGACCGTAATAGACTGTGGGTGTTCTCTTAGAGCTTCTTCCACAGTGTGAAGGTCCATTTCCTTGCCATAGAAGTACCAGGTTACAGGTGCAAGGCTTCCCATTATGTTCTCTCGTTATCAATTTTTCAGGAATAAGATTTGTTACATAAAGGAAGATACAAAGAACAGACTTTTAAAAGCTTTTTCAGCTCTTGAGCTCATTTCTGTCCTACTTTTTATAGGAGTATCTAAATCTGTTTCTCTTAAAAAAAAAAGGTAGCCTATGATTAATCTCTGTCTTATCTTAACAACAAATTCTGAAGAAGGTAGATTGACCATAAGGATTTTGGTAGAAAAGATGAATTGAAACATAAATTTAACTTCTGGGTTTTAGACAATGGTATTAACATCAAATACACTAATTTTTTCCTAAGTTCTCATAGCATTGTTGAAATGGTTTTACTAGCGTTAATTGAAATTATTTACTTTGACAAGCCTAATACTGTGTTGCTCTTACACAAAATATTTTGTTTTTGAGCCACTAATAAGATTTATAATTATTCTGATGCTCAGGAATTATATATTTTTCCAAAAAGGAAAGCACAACAAAAATAACAAAACCAAGACACTATAGTTTGCCTGATGCCAACCATCTGCCAATTTTAAGGCTCATTTTATTTCTATAAAACTGTATAACTTTAACAAGACATTAGGAATTTGTCATATATATTTTTGAATATAATTTTCCTTTTGGCTCTGAATACTATCGTCTGAATCACTTTCTTGTGGCTACTGTCTAGCTATGCTTTTCTGCACATTCATGGAGAAAATTATCTTCTCTCATTATCTTCCTAAACTTTTTTTAACATGAAATTTCCTCTATCACTTCTGTGAAAATTACGTAAGATATGGAAAGGGGTATGCTCTTTATATTACGTTTCATTATTGCTATTATCCATCTTATGATTCTCATGTTTTTTAAGAAGGATTCATCAGTATCTTCTCTCCTACTCTTTGCATAGTACATATTTATTCTTTCATGTACTTATTTATACTTTCTTGTATTTAACAAATTATATTGACTCTATCAATATGACACTATACTAGGCACTATGGAATATACACGTGTTTAATTCTGTCCCCCCTCCCTTCCTGAGGAGCTCTACATCTGGCTCCTTTGATTAAAAGCTACCCTTGTCCTTCAGGTCTAAGGTATAGGGACTGAGAGCCTCTTGTCCTGTAAGGCTTTCATTTTCTTTGTGACCAAGATGGTTCTGGCACCAACAAACCAGTTAAGGTATAGCCTGAAGAACAGTCTCAACATGAGAAATACAAAGTACTTTTAGTTAATAGGAAATGCATCAACAAAAAATCCGTGCTGTGCATCCGTTAACTAAGGATCCCACAAAGTAGCAGTATTTGCTACTAGTATCTGCTAGTATTGCTGTCTGGCATCGGATAGAAGTCCTGTGTCCCAAACCCAGGACTGAGGCCCTGCCCTCTGCCAAGTATTACACTATCAGGGATCTTTGGCTTTTTTTTTTGGTATATTCAAGTGTTTTTTTTCTTTATCATCTACCCCCAGAATTCACGAGTTTCTGATTATTTCCTGTTGCCTTTCTTTTTGTTTCTCTTAGAAACCCTACTACACCTTGAAATTTAAAAAATAAAAGAAAAGGGAGATGTCCTGTTTGTGCATTTTGCTAACCATATTATTAGACCTCGTTCCTGGAGAAAGTGTTGTTCTTTCTAGGGCCACAGATATTGAGTAAGTGACTCATTCTACAATTATTTAGGAGTTATCTAGCTCAACTTTCCATACCTGTCAGCAGTTCCTGATATGTAGGTATATATACTGTATCTGTTCTAACATGTGAGCATCTTGAGTTGCATGAAGGAATTATGGGAAATGGTGGCCTCCTGGAATGTGTTGAGATAGGTTGTCTCTATATTTCTGAGTGGCCTTTGAATGCCTCTATTTTTCTGCTAATGATGATGGTGTTAGAAATAGGTGTGAAATGACTGGATCAGGACCTTGAGGAGGACTGATAAATTTGGGGCTAGCTGTTAAGAGGAGTGGACTGAAAAACTGGACTCATCAATAACTGGAAGCAGAGATTATCAGGCAGTGCTTTGCACATAATTGGTGCTCAGTGTATATTTGTAAAGTAAATGGGTACAAGGTAAATATAAAATCGTATTGCCAGTGAGCATGATCATCAAGTTAGGGTTTTGAATGGGCTGTGGAGGTAAGAGCATGGAGCAGCACAGTGTAGTAGGTGGGCCTGGATAGACCTGGCCTGTGAACCGAAGTGCCCCGGGTTTAAGCCCCACTCGACTGATCACTAGCTCTGTATGACCTTGAGCAAGGCACTTGATCTCTCCTTACCTCAATTTTATCATCTGCAAAACAGGAATAATAATGGCAACTACTTCATAGTGTTTTTATGAGTATTAAATGAGTTAATGTTTATAAAGCTCTTTAAAAAACACTCTTGGAGTTAGGCAATATAAATGATTGCTATTATTATTCTCTTTAAGCAAATGGTTGCAAATAAGGGCAGGATGTTAAAATATTTGATAAACTTTTAACTAGGTAATGAACTATTTTAATGTTTTATGAAGTATTTTCTTTTATATTGGAAATAAAAATAAATTTTATATATTTACAAAAAATATGACCACTCTGTACCTAAAGTTTTACAACTTGCTTTTTTCACTTAAAATATATTTTGGACATTTTTCCATGTCAGGATATATATAAAATTTTCTCTGCTTTCATAGTTGTTTAGAGTTAGGAAGGAACTTTGAAATCATTTATTCCACCCTTCTCCTTCCATATTATGGATAGATTGTACTTTTTGGGAGAACTGCAGTTTTTCAGATTCCTTCTTACAATGTGCAGTTTGCAATTCTGTACAATGTGTCATATTTAGTATTTGGTTCTTTTGTTGTTGTTGTTTAGAGTGACTTCTCCCTCACCCCCCACAAAGAGAAAATAGCTCTTGCTATTAGTAAAACCTTGAGTTCTTTATAGTGGACAAAGTGTAAACCTGTGTAATCACCTGAAATATTGCACACAGAGCAGTGGCAAAAGTAAATGTAGAGTAACATAATCTTTTAAAACCTAGTTAAAAATAATGGATTGAACACATGCTTTAGGACTGTTTTGTTTTAAAGTTGTAAAAATGACAATTAGAATGGAGAAGGAGACTTTAGCAAAAAATCATTGGAATAAAAACAGCAGCTGGTCAGCAGAAAAGGGAAAATAAAGCTGAATCCTAAGCCAGCGTTGTTAAAACAGAGAAAAAATGTAATTTACATCACAGGATCCTTCCTTTCCAACATCAAAGCCTTATAAACTTGTAGTATCAGGTACCTGTAGAAGTGGAGGAGATGGCAAGACTGAAAAATTGGGTGAATTGGCTGAAAATCTGTTTGAAAAGCAATTAGACCCTGATCCTCTCTCCTCGACTCTGCATGGTTGAATGGTCCTTCCTCTCACGTGCTGACAAAAGATGAAGGTTTTATATACTGGAAAGGGCAAATGAGAGGATCTCTGCTTGGGGAAATGAGAGGGGTACTAAATTATAACAGGGTGAGCAAGTGAGCATTGAGTGATAAAGTTGAAATGCCCAGGCCCTAGCTTCCTGTCACCTCACACCCAGGACTCTGGAAGCATGGTGTACATCCTGCAGGTATGCAAATGGAAGCAACTTGTACAGGTAATCTGACGTGGGTGGTCAGAGAATCCTGAAAATACTGACTGATATCACAGGTCCCCAAGCAAATGGCCCAGAAGATCATCATATTAAGAAGACCACAGTTAACAGAACCCACCCATGGGCATGGAATTTCCAATCAACTTTTTAATATTCTACTCTTAATGTGAGCAGAGAGCTATGGACCACTATGTATTTATGGAAGACACATGAGACAAAAGATAGAGGTAAAAAAAAAAAAAGGAAAACCATATGGAAAGAAAGATGCTAACCAGGGAGTGAGGGTATCTTCAAAATTATTTATTAGTAATATTAGAGTGATAAAACATATTATTACATCCATGAAACAAGAATAGCTTGTTATTTAAAATAGTTATCAAATATAAATGAGCTATTGGAAATTAAAGATCAGAGAGTTGTGAGGGAAATCTCAATAGGAGGTTTGGAAATTAAGAATATCAGAAAGTAAAACACAATGAAGTTGAAATTATGAGACAAAAAAAAAAGAGAGAGAGAGAGAATTATTCCAGGAGGTCCATCATTTGAATAGATTAGAGCTGCTGGAGAAATTGAGATGGCAACCTATCCAAACTGGAAAGGTAGAAGCTCTTGGCAGGGACTTCTTTAATAAGAGGAAGTGAATGAAATAGTTAATGTATTTGTATATACTGAGATAGATAAGCACTTCATTGAGAGTGAATTAATAATAACTGTATTAAAAAGGGATGAGACAAACAAGGAAAACCAAAAGTGGTGTAAGAAAGGAAAAATTACATAGTATCCTCTGTGGTTCAGCGGTGAATAACATTCATACAGTCATGGTACTATACACATTGAGGAATGATTAAACTAAAAATAATGGTAGACTCTATCATACAGAGTGAAGCAAGTCAGAAAGAGAAAAACAAACACCGTATGCTAACACATATATGGAATCTAAGAAAAAAAAAAAAAGTGGTTCTGAAGAACCTAGGGGCAGGACAGGAATAAAGAGGCAGATGTAGAGAATGGACTTGAGGACATGGGGAGGGGGAAGGGTAAGCTGGGACGAAGTGAGAGAGTGGCATGGACATATATACACTACCAAATGTAAAATAGATAGCTAGTGGGAAGCAGCCACATAGCACAGGGAGATCAGCTCGGTGCTTTGTGACCGCCTAGAGGAGTGGGATAGAAAGGGTGAGAGGGAGACGCAAGAGGGAAGAGATATGGGGATATATGTATATGTATATGTATAGCTGATTCACTTTGTTATACAGCTGAAACTAACACACCATTGTAAAGCAGTTATACTCCAATAAAGATATTTAAAATAAATAAATAAATAAAACTAATGGTATAACTATATTTGGGAATATAGGGGGATAAGAAGTGTGTTGTGTGTCTGTGCATCTGTGTGTCTTTGTGGTGGGGGTAGGTGAGGTGGGCAATGGAGGAGAACTAAATCCCCATTTTCTACAATGGAAAGCCAATACAGAGTGCTCTAATCAGAAAGATAGAAGAAACAATATAAATATGTTTTTTAGATATGTGGAAGTAAATATCATAAAATATGCTAGAAGAGTTGAAAGTTATCCCCTCTGGTGAGCAGGAAATGAGTTCACAGGGTTTTGGGTAGCATTTGTATTTTAAAGACAAATTTCTTAAAATCATTTGATGCTAAATTATATATAGAATTTTGTTAAGTAAAATGATAGGGGGAAATTAGATGATTTTCTACACCTTTATAATACTTGCAGATTCCTCATAACTAGATTTTAAGAACAAAATCATAGGAAGAAAATCCTTCAAAAATCCTTTTTACTTGTGAAAAAAAGGGCCTTTGTTTTCTGCTGTTTTATTCAGGAATTTGAAGAAATGCCACAAGAAAAGTTATAAGAATTCTGTATTATCTCCTTTACCACTGTTTGTCCCAGAACTAATTTCTTTAGGAAGTGAGGGTGAGAAATTCAAATATCATTTTATAATGAGTAGGAGAAGACCTGGCACCAGTGTGAGAGTAGTTTACCTGTCAACATATCTTTAAATTTGAGACTGCCAACCGCAAATCTCCATGTAAAAGTTAGCTGCAAAATACCTATCCATATCTTGCAGTCATTTTTTTCTCCGTTCCCTATCCTTACCTCAGTGATGAGGAAACCATGCTTATTCTGTTTTTATCATTATACAATATTTCTTACAAGAGACTAAGGGAACCAGAGACTATTTTGGGTAGTGTATATAAAAATATACAGACACAAACCCCACATTTCAATTGCCTTTTCACTAGATAGCATCTTCTGTCCCTTTAATCAAGATGTTGTGCCACTGAAAAATGCCGCTTGGTCTGTGTGCTACAAACTAGACAACACGTTTTCCATGAAGGCTTGACTATTTTACAGAAGCTTTGAAAAGCAGTGTTGACATAGGTGCAAGAATCACATTGAAAGGATAGAAGGAAGATGATTTTAAGGAATTAAGACAATTATATTTATAAAGGTGTAAATATGATTCCTTTAATGAACATTTATTGAGTATCAGAATATATGTGACAAAAAAATATGTAGACACTGGAGGCCAGGGAGAGGCCTTCAAAGAGCTAAGAAAGTGTAGCAGAAAAGATTGATATACAAATAAAAAAATTGCAAGAGTATAAAATTGCATACAAAGAGTCTTATTTAATTCTGTAGGGTGCATGACTTCTACTGAAAGTACATTGCTTTAGGGCAAATAGAAGATATATCACATTAAAATTAAGCTTGTATTATCTTTTCTACTTCAATACGTTAGGCATTTGCTGATTCATTAAATTAATTCACTGTAATTCCACGGGTAGTTTTTAAAAGCCTGCTACGTGTCAGGCATTCTGCTAGCTGATGAGGATAAAATAATTAAAGAGAGAGCTAAATTTTTGCCTTCAAAGGCAGGATGTTAGGGGAGATTCAGATAGAAGCAACTATCAAAGTGTGGTAAATGCCATCAAGGGAAAGTCAGCAGGACAGGAATGAGTAGAATAATAAAATTATAAAAGTAGAAAGAACTGCTTGGTCATCTAATTTTCTATAGACCAGTAAATTGAAACTGAGTAAAAATAACAGTGTAACTAGAGACAGAGGCAAAACATATGCATGTTCTGATGCCACTGGGACATGGCTTCCAGCTACCACTTGAAATGGTTGGAGTGTTTGGCTCCACAAGGATTTAATATCCTCTATGCAAGGCAATATTTCATCAA
The DNA here is from genome assembly GCF_003031525.2 of Neophocaena asiaeorientalis asiaeorientalis. Lineage (NCBI taxonomy): Eukaryota > Metazoa > Chordata > Mammalia > Artiodactyla > Phocoenidae > Neophocaena > Neophocaena asiaeorientalis. Next base: position 1,458,409 of record NW_020174569.1, on the reverse strand, counting down.
GCTATTCAATAATTATGTAATTATTGAAAAGTAGAAAATTGCAAGTGTGTGTGGTAGAGGGGGTGTAGTTTAAATTAAAAATTATTCTAAATGACATATTAGCAATTGTTATAGGTTACTGGAATAAAACATTGGAGTAGGTTTTACTGGGTTTACTGCCAGGGAAGCAGTAAAGATACTAAAGTGAATAAAAACATTCTCTGTCCTCATTTTTCATAACCTATCTCATTTTTTCTTCACAATGGACCTATGAGTTGAGTATAATTGTTTCTAATATACTGGAGAGGAATGTGAAGTTCTAGAAAAAAAGAGTAACTTTACCAGAGTTGAAGGTAAACAAATAGACTGCCAGTTATTTCTCCAGCAAAAATGGGTTTATTTGGGATCAGCAAAGAATTGCAATCCAGGGTCTGCAATCATGGTGAGCCACGTGCAAAAAGGAGAGGAAAACTCCTTTACTGTGGGGAAAAGGAAGTTGGGAGGGCTATAGTAAATAAAGAGTCCATTGGAGGAATTGAGAGTTTGAAGTATAGTGACTTTTCATTGGCTGAGTTGTAACAGCCTCTCATTGGCTGAGCTCTCTCCAGGCAAGAAGGGGAAGTCCTTCTTCTTCCTGTTGAGCTGGACTAACTTCCTAGGGAGTGAGAGCTCTCTTTTCTGGCCTCCTGCCTCTTTTAATTTCTGTTCATTAGTTTTTACACCAAGATCACAAAGCAATTTTGGGGTATAAAAGGGATCTTAATCTAGCATGCTAGATAAGCAACGTTTTACTGTTCCCTTGCCTAAAAAAATTCTTGGTAGGTAAACATCACTTTGTTCATTTGGATATTAAGCATTATTTCTACCCCAATGGAAAAATTTTAGAATGTAATATACTAGAGTTTTATGATACAATGAAATATTCTGGAAAGCAGGACAATTAATCAGATAAAAAGGTTGGAGAATGCAGGAGTTACGGGAATCCGTTATACTCTTTCCCCATAGGAATTCATACAAATATTTTAGGCCACAAGTAATTCACAGGGGACCTTATCCTTTGGTTCAAGGATGATGTTTAATTAAAGGAAACCCCCTTGCTAAGACAAACAACTAAGACCTTCTACATCATTTATCAGTATTAATACTTTAAAAAAAGAAACTTTTTTTTTTCCTTTTGACTCCGAAAGGAATTGACATTTTAATGGAGAAGATGTTTCTGGAGCTGGGTGGGAGTGTCCCTGTGTAGACAGACTGAGGCAATATGAGGATGTGTGGATGTGTATCAAAAAGAGATAGGAACCTAAGTGAGACTACTAGTGGTTTCAACATTTTGCCTGTTGTAAGTCCAGCTTTAAAGCAAACACTTGACTTTTGTTATAATTACTTAATACACTATTCCTCCCTCAAGTCATGGTAAGATTCCTACAAGTTGAGTTACACCTGTTTTAGGGAAGCATTAAAGTAGCTTTTTAAATGCTCAACCTTGAAGCATCAAGTGAATCTGAATCCCCATCTCCTGGTTTGGGCATCTAATCATAAGAGTTAGTGAGTAGAATTTGAAAACCCAATAATTTCAGCAAATATATCTATGCCAGACTTCTTTCACATAACCCATTTTCCAAAATCACACACACATAGCCCTTTCATACTCTCTATATGTATAACATTTCCTAAATTCAGCTGAATTAGCTGAATGTTATGAAAAAAAGCATCTGATTAAAGTAATTGCAATAAGTATGAATAATTAACTGAGACCACCCTCCCTAGAGGTGCTTTCAAGAGGATAGGCTAAGTGCTCACTAACTGTTAGATTGGGAGAGCAGCAGCAATGTAGCTTGCTGTTCCCCCTCCACACTTTCCTTTCTGGGTAATGTATTTTTATCTAAAACCTCTCAGTTGTGTATACTCTGAAACATCTGCTACCTCTATAGCAATAATCATTAATTCATTTCTGTCCATTATTTCCATAATTTCTTTATAAATACTTTTTTTTCTCTCTACTACCACACTATGGTCCTTTTCATTTTCAATTTGTACCTTCTCACGTGTGGGATATCCACAGAGACAGGCACATTTGATGGTCCCTTCCTTGACATTGATGATGCACTGACTTCTTAAATCCTTCTAATTATCTAGTTACCCTTTATTATTATGATGGTTATTTTATATATATATATATGTAAAACTGAAATAACTCCTACAACCCAATTCAAGAAACAGAACATTGCCAGCACAATATTATTCCTCTTGAAAAATGTTTCTTACCAAGAAGAGTGTCTATCCTCATTATTTTTGATAAAATCACCTTGTTTTATCAGATACTTGAGTGATGAGGTTAGAATAACTGAATGTACCCAAGATGTTTCAAGGAGTGAAATGTTTAGAGAGAAAGATTGCCGCTATACCTCAGTAAAACATATACCTATACCATAGAAAAGGTGATGTAAAATTTTGATATAAAGTTTATTGTTTCAAAAAGTGAGAATGCCATAGCAAATGTGTAAGCAGAGGACAAAAAAAACCCTAATAAAATGTTAATTAAAATAGTGACTTTTTAAACAGGTAATTGAATTTATAGTGATCTCATTTGTCAAGCATTGAAGACATTGTTTCTAAGGAAGATACATTCGTATTTTATTGCAAAGGTAATAATAAAATAACCATTTGACTTACAGCTCCTTTTGGTACATGTTCCCTTGAAATGTTAAAAATTAACAAAAATCCTCCTTAATTAAAATTGAATGTCTCGAATCTTTTTTTTTTTTTTTTTGCGGTACGCGGGCCTCTTACTGTTGTGGCCTCTCTCGTTGCGGAGCACAGGCTCCGGACACGCAGGCTCAGCGGCCGTGGCTCACGGGCCCAGCCGTTCTGCGGCATGCGGGATACTCCCGGACCGGGGCATGAACCCGTGTACCCTGCAGGCGGACCCCCAACCACTGCGCCACCAGGGAAGCCCCTTGAATCTTTTTTATATGGGAGAAGGCTTTTATGTTTCATATTAAATTGATCAAAGCATGTTGTTTGCCTTTTTCTATGTAAAAACATCTTTTTGAGGAGGCTGATTTGCTTATCTGTAAGAAAGTTTATAAATCATTTTATATAATGTATAGTAATTTACATTAGACATGTTAAGGTAGAAGCTTATACTGAAGTATTTATGATTAAAATAATGATACTTTTCCTCAACTCAGTGATACTAGTCCATGAAAATAATGCTATATGGCAGAATTTGTCTATAACTTAATTGAGCACTTACAGCAATTTTCTTATAAATTTGGTTTTCCTCATAGATTGTGGTCTTCAGGATCACACAGAATATGCTTTGTTTCCCCAAGTCAGTGTAAATCTCATATTAGACTTTCAATAAAACTTCAAGTGATGGCAATAGTCAATAGCACTCAAACTTGTGGAAGATAATTCTTTGATAGTATTCCAGGAATAGTCCAACCCTGCTGTATAAATGCTGATTATGGGAATCTTCAGTGTAGGATAAACAGATAATTGAAGAGCTGAGCACAGATTACTTACATCAATTTAAAAATTCTTTCCTATTTTGGGTTTTCTACCTCTTAGCTCAATTTTACTTTCCATTAATTGAAAAATATTCCTCTGTATTCCTCTGTATTATTTGGGGTCCTCTGGATTAGCCATATTTTACTAAAAAAATCAGGATTTTTGTTTTTGTTAAGTTTTATTTTGTTTTTACATCGTTAGGTGTAGAGAAGTTTCTGAAATATATTTCCTTTTCTGTTACTGAGCTTTCACTTTTTTTCTTCCTAAAACTGCTGAGCTTTAAAGTCTTTTCATAAAAATTCTGTGAATAAAATGTCCTTCTGGGAACACAATGTTTTCACATTTATTTGGAGAGGTCTATAGTTAACTTAAAGCACAAACATTTTAATTAATAATGTTGATGTTTTTATTATTGCTGAATGGGTAACCTGTGTTTTGTGAGCTTATAAGAAATTGAGTCTCTTAAATAGAGTTCAGTTTTCCCTCAGAATTACATGGGGTGTTAATGAGGTCCTTAATATTTTCTAATGACTACCCAAGGAGTTGTAAAAAAGGCAGCTGGATGCCATATGTTAGGAAGTGAGCAATAAGCACCTACAAAGTGTGAGGCACTCTTTTGGTGGTGGGATACAGACCCCCTAAATCCCAGCCCTCATGGAACTTATATTTTTTAGGGGTAAACAGGTCATAAACAAATAAGCATATATTCTGATTTCTGATATTAAGTGTCCTGAAGAAAACTAAACTAGAAAAGGTGATTGAGAATAACAGAAACCACTATTTTATATAGGATGCTCAGGGAAAGCTACAATGGTGAAATGACATTTACGCAGAGCCTCAAGTGAAGTTAAGAGAAAGGAGGACAACAAAGTCACAGGCCCTGAAGCAGGAAGAATGTTGGTGTGTTAGGAGGGAGGTCAGTATGGCTGGAGGCCACTGACTGAGGGATGATTCATAGAGATGAAGAAGGATAGAGGGCCTGATGAAAAGGAGTTGGATTCTATCCTACTTAAAAGGAGAAGCCAAAGGAGGGTTTAAGTAGAAGATGATACAATGTGACTTGTGTTTTAACAGGATGGCTTTGGCTACAACTTGGGGAATAAATTAGAAGGTTTGAGTGAGGAAGCTGGTGCTTTGTTCAGGGAGAGATGATGGTGACATTGGCAAGGGGGTTAATGTTTGGAGGTGGTGAAAAAGAGTAGATCAGATATATTTTGGGTGGAGCTTTTGTTGATGGATTTTTATATGAGGGTGAGAGAAGGAAAGTAGTCAAGGATGATTCAAGAATTTTGGATCTGAGGAACTGGGTGAATGGTGGTTGCCATATACACTGATAAGGAGTTTTGATATACTAATTTTTTAACAGTAAACTTCAAGGACACCTGCATCCTTTATCAACAGAAATATTTGCATAATGAACCTTTTGTTTCTAATATTTTTGTGCTACAGAGTGATAATCTGTGACTCATTCCAGAAAGATTATCTGGATTCTTGTTTCCATTTCATCCCAAATTTTAATGAACAAGGAGAAACATCATTTTTACCTATAAAATCATGTGTGCAAACCCTACTCTTTATCCAGAGTCATTTCTAGTACATCGTTTCGTGTGAGTTTGGAGTTTAAGGCAAGGTCTGGGAGACCTGGGTGTAAAATGTAGGTAGTAAGTGTTGCAAGTCCATTGATTATGTCATAAATTAGTATTCATTTTGCTTAATTTGATTTTAATTTTTATCAGGGAACTAAGGTGTTTTAGATAGCACAACCTTACTTTCAGGCTCAAGAAATAAGTGACATTTTTTTCTTTCTTTCTTTTTCTTTTTTTTTTTTGCAAAGCTCTCCTTTTTATGCACCAGATTCTCTGGCATTCTGAATTAATAATAAGTCTGTCTAAATTAGATTTAGGTTGTAGGAAAAGGAAAACTTGCCCTACTTGCCCTACTCAATAGCTATTTTTATAGGAGCCTGAATATTGTACGTACTGCATGTTCAGGGTGTTTGCACTAGTAAGTTATATTAAGAGGTAACTCGATAACAAATTTCTAAGAAGTGGGTCAAAGAGAAATATTAAGTTGGTACCTTGTAAGTTTTTCTAACAACCTGGCTTATTTTGCAAGCAAAGTTAAAGAGTGAATTTTCATGGGGACTCTCCTTTATATTTTATGGTCTGGCTCAGGAAAAAAGGAAAAAGTTTCTTGAATTTTTTTTTTTTCTTAAAGTTGATATTGCCTGTGATCTTGTTTTAAATATTTCAAACAAGTTGATTATTGGGCATTTTAACACTTTGCTAATGTAGAAAAAGTCACCATAAACTTTATCTCCTCCCTGAAGGCATTGAAGAGGTTATTCATTTATTTAACCATCATTGATCGTGTCCTGTAAGGCACCAATAATCATTGCATCATCATTCCTTACCCAGCATCTAGGGAAGCATTTGGGAAAACATCATTATCCAAGTTAGTATTCATTGTGTTTTTATAAACCTGTGGGAAAGAACATCTTGCCTACTTAACATTCCTTCATCCCAGAAATAGTATGTGACTCAATCTACTTCCATCAATATTATTCATTTATGACTTTCCTCAACCACTATTTGCTCCTAAACATTTCCTACTAAAGTTAATTGTATCCTTCAGCTTTGTTCTTTGGAACACTTGTAATAAAATTGTTGTCTTCCCACAGTGGAGTCTTCTCCTGTAACCCCATTTTCTCTGACATTGATTCACTCTCTTTTTTCTTGACTCTTGAACCCAGGCTTTGGCATTGGTAAAGTCCTTGATTCCCAGGACCATTTCTGGGTGTTCAGATCTAGCTTCTTGAGTAGCCACTGGGACCATGTGGGAGAGTCAGTTCTTGGCATGAAACTAGACAAAAAGGAAGCAGGAGACAGGGGGAGATAAGACTGATAAATTCTCTTTCATCCTTCATAGAACTGCAATGAAAGTATGTTTCCCATTTGAAAATCTTCTGAATAATCCTGCATGCAGAAACATGCACATCAGGAGCAACATATCCTTTGCATCGCCCTACCTCTTTCTTTGCCTCAGTCACACCTCTCACTTTTTTTCCTTCTTCATATCCCTAGACTTGCATTTCCTAAAGAAACTGTCAGCACTCTAATTCTTGCTTTGGGCCCTGCTCTTTTTAAAAGATCTGGATTAAGTTAGATGGTATTATTATTCTATTCATTTAGCAAAGATTGTGGAAAATAGAAAGGTTTATAAAATCCTCTTCTGCCTACACTGAGTTACTATCAGTTGTTCATATTATTCTTTCTATTATTAGTTCTGAAACAAAACAAAGCAAAAACTCATCTTTCAGAAGACATAAAACCTCTTTTTCTATGATCATTCCAGGAATTAAAAAAAAATTTATCCCTGGTCAAAACTTCCAAGTAATAAATGCATCATAAATGAATACATTGAATGAGTGAATCAAGGAATGGTGAGGTTTCACTGTTAGGCATTTTGGCACATCATAGTATGTAATAATGCAAAAAAATATTCTGTGGCCTGATATGGATACGTAAGATTTATGCCACTGTCTTCTCTTTATTTTCCTCTAATATCTAAAAATAGTTAACTTTGGAAAGTAAGCAATTTGAAAGACAGTATCGTTAAGTGATGCTTGAAACTTTTCTCTTTCAGGTACTTAATAAATCTCATTCACTCTTTTAAAACCAATAAGATAATGAAGATTTTGATCATTTCAGTATATCCTGTAATTGTATAATTAGATATCATAATTACATGTTCAAATGATTATACATGTGAACACTAATTTCTTAATTATAGACAATTATGTTAACTATGTAAATATACAGTAATTGACTGAAGTGACCAAAATGAAATAAGTACTTTCATCAAAAAAATGTCAGTGTAAAATAAAAATACGTATTTATTGAAAATATCTTTCAATGGACTCTAGCATTTTCTGTTTATTGGAAGTTTTATGTGAACTGTGTTAATTTTACAGTGAGACATAACAAGATTGCATCTTACCTGAAGTAGTGAATGTATAAATTCATTAGAGGAGGCAAATATCCTTTCCAGGAAGTGTTATGATAGCATCCTAGGATGTATGTTGTCTCCAGTCATCTGATACGTTCAACATACATTTATCTACTTTTGGTTTTGTATGCTCAACATGTGCCATTGCTAAAAAGTATTGACTATTTGAATATATTTGAAATCTTGGGGCTTCTTGGTATCAGGCATAGAAGTAGCATTGGTAGATGTACATTTGGAATAGTGAGATCTTAGATACTTATAATTTTCTTTACTTAAGGAATACGTATATGAAAACCACTGATGATAAAACTAATGTGTCCAAACCTTAATTAGTAGTTGAGAAATGGTATCTACACCTCATGTTATTCTGTATCTTTTCACTATTATACTAGATGACTTATGATTGTAATCGTATAATTGCCTATATATAACATAAATGTAAATTTATATAAAATATAAACATGTATAAATTGAATATATACTTATATCATATATAAGTATTTATACACATATATATTATTGGGACATTAGCCAGAATTATGAGAGGTGGGTTATTGTATCTCTGTCACTTGCTATGTGATTTTGGTTTGGGTATCTAAATGTATGCAATAAAGTTAGTAAAAAGAAACCAAGATATTTATATAAGATATTTTATAGTGCTATGTATACTGGTTTTATTATGAACCAACCAGGTAGATAAAAACATTTTAGGGGTTACTCTTTATTAGCTCAGGGGGCAATAAGCTGAACTAGTTACATCTGTTTCACTTATTTTCCTAAAGGACCTGACTTCAAAGTATGGGGCTGTTGGTGAAATCCATTGGTAGGGGCCCTACTTCATGATTTTAAAAAGGTTTAAATTCCCTTCAACTCTAGGGGTGAGAGTGAAATGTTCTCAGAAATTTCTTAATGTGAGTCTCAACTGAAAGTCATGTATTCTGATAAGTCAGTAGTCTGACTTTTAGATAAGGAACATTATATGGCTCTTTTAATGTGCTTTAAAAAAATGTACTTATCCTGTGGTTTGTATAAGATTTTCTAGAGCAGCCTCTCACTGTTTGTACTGTGTAGCCAACAGGCCCTCCTTTGTTTTCTCTGTCTGCCATCCTTGCTTTAATGCCCCACCTCATATCCTACACCTCAGATGAACTCATATGACATATCACATGAAGAGTATTGAAACTGTGAGATAAACTTAACAAATTGAGGACTAAAACTGCAAAGTCTGACTTTTTTCTTTAAAACTAATGACAATACACTGATACAAATTGACTATATTTCCTTACATTTTCTGGCTTGAAAACTAAGTTGGAGGTGGGGGGTGAACAAACTTACTGTAATAATTGTATCTTTGACATACATTGTGATATATCCATTTTGTAATAAGTATTTCATTTATTTTTTTACCTGAAATATAGTTTAGTTTTTCATATGCAGTTGATTCTAAATATTGTGAAATAAATCTTCATATAGGTCAGGATGAAACTAAATATTCATGACTTTTTGTGTAGATATTGGTGTTAACTTTACATGAATAAATGAACTTGTAACATAATTTACTATCACACAGCAAGCATTTATTTTAAAACTTCATAAAATAATTTATTGAAATGTAACTACATTGATATTCTAAATACTGATGATGTAGCTCTTTTATAACAGTGCTTACCTTCAGTTGAAGGCACACTAAAGTCTTTATGACTCATGCAGAGTAGCTTGTGCATATTTCATGCAGCTCCTAATAATGTTTCTGTTTAGCAGAATATGACTCTTGATTGTTTACACTCTGTTGAAGGTGCCACTTCTCTCTTTAGTTACCAGTGCTGACCTATTCTCCATCATTCCTTTTCCTCTCATTAAAATTATAAGATTGAAAAACATCATTTAAACTTGCATGTTGATAAACTCTTAGGCAGCCAAGAGTTTCTGTCAATATAGTAATCTCACTGGGCAGTTGGATTTCATGGTGCTCATTTATATTTGTGGAATAAATATTGTAGTCTCCAGAAAATACTAACATAGGTAATTCCAAGGAGATGAGCATGCTTTTGGAGGACGGAGGCCCCTGAGGTGACACAGTAGTGCTGACATGACTCTGCTAGGCCTGGCTTTGAAGGTGAACCTGATTGAGGGCAGGTGAGAGTGAGGAGAAAAAGGGTGTATCAGTCAAGGTTCAGTTGAAGATAAGAGAATCTATTCTAGCTAGTTTAAGCATAAATGGATTAATCGATGTAATTAATTCCTTACAAAAACTAATTTTAAGGGCTGCAAGAGGCCCTAAGGCTGGTTCTACAGGAATGACTTCAGAATAAGACCCCAACATTTGCCCACCATCGAACTGTTTTCTCTATTAGAATCACAAAGTAACTCTCCTAGCCAGTAGATTAAAAAACAAAAAAAATGTACCTTAGTTATGATTGATTCCTCACAAAATACCTCTCTTCCCACTTAATTTATTTCTGAATTGTCATTGATAAATCTGAAATACTGTCTGCAACCGTAGTGTAAAGGAGTCTGGTAAATGTAGTTTTTAGCTTTCTGGATTCTGAATTATAAGAAGGCATCCTAGTCAAAAGTTGGAAGAGATGGTAAGCAACAAATGAACTGTATCTTGTGGTCCTAGGGGAGAATTATACTGGATGATTTCCCATTCACCTATCCCCATAAACAATTTGGTCTTCACTATCTTTGGACAAAAGTCAAAATCTCTAACTTGCTATTAAAGCCTTAATTCTTGAAGTTACCGACATGTTGAAGATTATATTCTATCAATTTCCTGTTGTTTGTGGAAACCGCTCTGTCTTAGGACAGGCTTTTCTATAGACCTTTCTCTTTTAACTTTAAAATTCCTCATTTTTCTCTCTTTTTTGTTGCCCAACATACAGATTCAAGTTCCTTTTCTTATTTCTTTCCTGTCCCAGGAATATTCAGTCCCGAGAATCACAGGATAATTTTGTGCTTTATTCTACATTTCCATTTCAATTGGAAAAAAACAGTCTGGTAGAAATATAAATATATGCAAGAAATGTTAGAGTGGGTCAGTAAAGGTGAATGATGTGTTCTCTCTTTACTAAGAGTTAAGGTGCCATCCATTTTCATCTGTTCTTAGAGAAAGGTTCTTCGATCTACTTGCATTAAAGCCACTAGAATGAGTTTCCTGTTAGGAAAACCAGAGCAAGACTAAAACCAGACTGATTTCAGATAGAGTGGAACCATCCTAGCTTCCCCATCTACTCATTGTAGGACCTTGGACAATTCATTTTGCTGTCTTCAGCATCAGTTTCTCATCTGTAAAATGGGGCTATAGTACCTAATTGATATGATTGTGAGGATTAAATGACATCATAATAAAGCATTTACCAGAGTAAACCTTTAATAAATTATTGATTTTTTTTTTAGTAGAAATTCAGAGTCATACAGATGCTTGTTAAAATTCTGGAACCACTAGTTACTGATTGTATGGTCATTGTATGGGATTGTATGGTCTTGAAAAAGTTAGTTAACCTTTCTGAATCTCAATTTAGTCATCTGCAAATTAAGAATAATAACATTTACTTGTAGGATTTGTATGAAGACTATTATGCAAAAGTGCATAGTATAGAATCTAACACAATATTAGTTCCCATATCTTCCCTTTCTAAGCTTTATCCAAAATTGAAACAAGTTAAATATAAATTCTTGCAATATTTTACCACAACACTAATCTAGTGGGCTGAAGTGTTTCAAATATGTTCGAGATGAACATACCATTAATACTCTCTGATTTGTAACTCCTGAAATTGGGCCATTTGCATGAACATTTAAAATGGTCCTCTTTCATTTATATTATTTTTGATGCTTCAGTTTAGTTTTGTATGTCTTCTTGCGATAGCTTTCAGTCACCTGGGTGTTGCGTCGAGTTTAACTTCCAAGTCAACAGCTGTGAGTAAAGATCATTTGCACCTCTGAGTGTTGCAAGGTGCCCATAAAATGTCTTATTGTTCTTATTCTTGTTTTTCTAAAAGTTGCTCAAATATTTAGGGGAAAAGTATGTGATAAAGATTTTTCCATAGATTGAAAGTGTACCCATAGGAATTGGAGATGTTAATTTCTCTTTCTAGTTTCAGGTGCCCAGAAAAGTACAGAGGGACAGATAATTTACTCTCAGATATTTTCTTAGGCCAATTTAATATAACTTTCTTTTGGTATTTCAGATAAATTATTAGAAAACATGGAATAGAATTGTACTTTATTATTTATTTGGCACAATCTGGCTAAATTTATTTATTATGAGATTAGAATACCATAATTACAAACATCTCTGTCAAGCCTACGTACCAAAAGACATTCTCATTTTTCTGTAAGTGTGCTGGTGTTTTTTTCAGTATCTCGAATGGCAAAAGTTCATTTGGTTATCTTATGAATAAATTTAAATATGGCTTTAATAGAATGCTATCTTGGAGTGAGTGAAGCAGAGCAAGTTATTTTTTATTACATTTCTAATACTCTGCAGTGTCTGAAATGCTGTTAATTTAGATTATATTCTATTATAAAAATCATTAAAGAAATTACTGCTTTGCTTTCAACGAGATTAAGAATGATGGTGAAAAAAGTCCCATAAGAAATCCATAGGGGACTTCCCTGGTGTTACAGTGGTTAGGGATCTGCCTGCCAATGCAGGGGACACAGGTTCGAGCCCTGATGTGGAAAGATCCCACATGACACAGAGCAGCTAAGCCCGTGCGCCACAACTACTGAGCCTGCTCTCTAGAGCCTGCGAGCCACAACTACTGAGCCCTCGTGCCACAACTACTGAAGCCCCCTTGCCTAGAGCCCACGCTCCGCAACAAGAGAAGCCACTGCAATGAGAAGCCCGTGCACTGCAAAGAAGAGTAGCCCCTGCTTGCTGCAACTAGAGAAAGCCCGCGCAGAGCAACAAAGACCCAATGGAGGCAAAAATAAATAATAAAATAAATAAATAAATTTATTTTTTTAAAAAAAGAAACGCATAGGGAAGAAGATGGAAAGCTCGCTGTTCAGTAGCAACACTTAAAAATCCTTAATTGTTAAAATTTGTGGTTAAATAAATATTAATTGTTAAGTATAAAAGTGCTAAATTTAAATCAGGGAAAACTTTTATTAAAGTTCTGGAAGAAACACTATAGTGAAATTTGACTACCCTCCTGTATTTATTCTCAAGTTGTCAAAAAAAAATGTGTTTGGAATACATCGTATGCCATTACAGAACCTTCCCCTTTACAAAAATGACATACCAATGATTAAGTTGTAAAAGCTCAGTTTAATGATTTATTTATTTTTTAACCAATGGTTTATTCTTTCCCTCATGAGCTGGCACTCAGCTCTTTTAGATGCTTTAAATATAGCACTTCCAATGCATACAGTTTATTTCTTTGAGTACTTCTAGTTGCTTCTTCAAGGGTATTATTTTCATTATTTTACATTTGGAAAAACAGAGCAGATCTTTTATTTGTAGGGTCTTCAAATGTTAAAAATGTATTTCTTATTTTTATTTAATTTTTTCACAAGTTGTGTTTGGCTGCTAATTACCGATTGCAGAAATAATAGTAGCTTAAACAAGATAAGTATCGATTCTGTCTAGAAAATAAATCTAGATGTCAAAAATATTGAAGAATTATGATCCCTTCACAGTGTCATGAGGGATCCAATCTTAGCACATGACTTCTGCCTTGGAGTTGACCCACAATATAAGATGGGTCCTGGAGTCCCAGCTATCACAGTTGAATTTCAGGCAGCAAGGAAGAAAAGGGAAAAAGATAAATGGGTCCATGCCCTTCTCTTTTTTTTTTTCTGTACGTGGGCCTCTCACTGTTGTGGCCTCTCCCGTTGTGGAGCACAGGCTCTGGACAGGCAGGCTCAGTGGCCATGGCTCACGGGCCCCGCCGCTCCGTGACACGTGGGATCTTTCCCGGACTGGGGCACGAACCCGTGTCCCCTGCATCGGCAGGTGGACTCTCAACCACTGCGCCACCAAGGAAGCCTCCATGCCCTTCTCTTTTAAGGAGCTTCTTCAGAGGGCCCACACAACACTTCTGCTACAAGGTGTACGTATGTGCAGAAAGAGTAAACCTAGCAGGCCTGAGAATACCATGCTTAGAAAGGCCTGCTTGATTGGCATCTGGAAATTTGGATTTCAGGAAGGGTCACTCCACTCCCTCTGATTAGATTGGTTCATTTTGCCTAAATTGTTTCTGCAAACCATATGATTGACATGGAACACTTGCTTTACTTTTGCAGAATGAATTTTGGTATATCCAAGGCAGATGGTGCCTATGTGACCAGACCCCAGTAAAAGTGGAATCTCTAGTAAACTTCCCTCATAGAACATTTCATAAGTGTTGTCATAATTTAATGCTGGGGGCAATTAAGTGCCTCTTTTGTGACAAAATGGGGAGGGGATTCTTGGAAGCTTGTTCCTGTTTTCCTTCAAACATCTTTCCCTTTTGTTAATCTTGCTTTGTATCCTTTCACTGTAATATGTCATAGTCATGAGTATGACTATTATCATGAGTCCTGTAAGTCTTCTGTGAGTCATCAAACCTAGATGTGGTCTAGGGGACCACCCCCCAAAAACACAAAAATTCAGTAGATGACTGTGTTACTACTTCTCAAGTTATAAAACACATTTTAAGCTCTAGCACAGATGTGGTATTTTTGGGCACTAATGTTAATAATATGATTTTGTATTTTATTGGCCTTCCCGTTTCACCAAAGTGACTGCAAAGTTTTGGGTCTGAATGAGTGAAAGGGTGAAGTTGGAAATGGAAATGGAAAAGATGGTGAGAGCTGGTTTGGAGGGGAGATCAAGAGTTCATATCTTAATCAATTTTGGATGTGTTACATTGGAGATGGAGGGTAGATGGTGGTACCAGAAGACTGGGACTAGGCGAGAGGCCTTAACTACAAATACTAAATTAGGAGTTATCATCATGTAAATGGTATTTAAAGTACTTGAGGGGATGACCAAGGAAATGAGTGTAGATGGAAAGGACCAAACTTTAAGGCAGTCAGTCATTCAGGGGTCAGGGAGATGAGTAGGAACCACCAAAGACCAGGAAGGACTGGACAGTGAGGAAGCAGCTAAACAAATCTCTTTCCAGTCACCTTGTGGAAAACTTGGAGAATATCTTTTATATTTTTTCCTATTTTTCTTTAGCCTATATGGAATGTTATAATCCTTAAATATTTCAGTTACGATAAAAAATGAAGTCAACTCTTTACATATCAATCAAATTTGAATATATTTAGCACAGTGTTTGATATTTTTATACTAGCTGTATTGCAATGTTGATTCATTTAGCAGCCTATATTCTAAAACTTGGTTGGTTTTCTGATAAACTAATTCATAACTCACATCACGTATCCTTCTGTTTTTATATTATTTTTCTCCAATATTACTAGCTCTTTTGAATGAATTTATCTTTATAAATTTACTTTTTTCCATTTATCAAATTTTATTCTTGTCCTGTGTAATACTTCTAATTGCTAATTCAATAACAATTTAAAATGTGACAGTAGAGAAGTATCATTTGATACTTTCCTCTAACTTCAGCCATCCATATTCAAAGTATAATCTTATGCTTATAAAAATGAATGGGAAAATATTTAGATATATTAATATAAATTTATAAAAAATTATAGAATTTAAATAAAAATCCCTCTGTGTATATTCCAGAATGAAAGCAGATGAGTAGACTCAGCTTTCATTTGAGGAAATAATTTATTAAAAGATCAACACCTCAATTAACTGAAACTCATTATACTGTGGGTGCCTTGTAGAGTGGATTTTTCTGTAATTTATGTTTCACTGTCAGCAGAATTATACTGCTAGGAATCCATTCAAGCAACAGTGATTTTGTTGATTGCTACTATATCCTAGGCTCAGTGCTTTGGACTGGAGACACCAAGATCAAGGACAGTCCTTGCTGTAGTGACTTATAGTTTATTAAAAGGCAAAAAAGTTATGTCTTAGGTCTGGTTCTTTAGAAGTAGAACTTGAGAATTCAAATCTAAGTCATTTGTCAGGGAAATGCTCTTAGGAGAAACAGCTAATGGAGTAAGAAAGCAGAACAGGAAACGGAAGAAGCCAGGCAAGAGTGATTTTAGATTAGCCTCCACATTATTCTGCAAAGGAGCTCTGGAGTATAAATTATGCTTCAGAATCTGTGCTAAGGGTGGCAAGGGAGCTGGGCTTTCATATCCACTAAAAAGCTGCTGGGTAGAGAGGAAACTTTCAAGCATTTCCCAGACTCTGCCTCCGAGAGCAAAGTGGCTCCACAGCCCCGAGACCTTTTTCCAAGAGAAAGAGAGCATCCTAGGGAGGTACACATGAGAAGCACAAAGGGACTCTGAGAGAATCAGGTGGAATAAATAGCTAATTTATATAGCATGTGATGAGTACTCTCGCAGAGGGAATTGCAAGGTGCTGTGGCAACAAAGAGGACCGGGTGAGGTAGAGCTTTACGAGAGAGGGAAGCCTTTCTCATATACTTCTGGAGGATCAGAGGGAGTTAACCAGGTAATAAGTGAAGGAAAAAAGGAGAACTTTCAGGTCAGAAGGAGCCCAGTGTACAAAGGCAGAGTCACATGGTCATGGAAGAACTGGAGCTGTAAAATGGGGAGAAAAAAATTCCTACCTTTCAAGCCTGTCATGGGATTAAAATCAGCCAATAAAATAAAAAAGCTTTTTGTGAACTTTTAAAGAAGTAAAATCCTGTTACTGGTTGTTTGGAGTCCTTGATTAGTAAATATCTTGGTTATGCTACAAAAGAAAACCCTTCAACAAGGCAACCTACAGTAACCCCCAACATTTTGTATTTATAAGCATTTGCACCAAGATGTACCCTCTGCTGTCACCTTTGGTTTGAAATAATGCTAGCAGGCCCTATTGTAGTTCTCCATATACGTGTAGGAAGCCTGACATTCTTAAAGATAAGCACAAAATTTATTTAGATTCTTTCACTGCTTATTCTCAGATGAATAAAGTCTTCAAAGTTTAAGTTCAAAAGAAAAGCCACAGGGCTTCCCTGGTGGCGCAGTGATTGAGAGTCCACCTGCCGATGCAGGGGACACGGGTTCGTGCCCCAGTCTGGGAAGATCCCACATGCCGCGGAGCGGCTGGGCCCGTGAGCCATGGCCGCTGAGCCTGCGCGTCCGGATCCTGTGCTCCGCAAGGGGAGAGGCCACAACAGTGAGAGGCCCGCGTACCGCAAAAAGAAAAAGAAAAAGAAAAAGAAAAGCCACAGCCAAAACAAAGATGAGAAAACCTAAAGTCTTCTGTGCTTTAAGGCATATGTCATGTCAGAAATACCCAGGTCCTCACCTCACGATTTTCCCTTTGTTTCCAATGCATTTACCATGATGATTCCCTCTCCTTCACCGTTCTGTTTTCTGGCTAGTGAGAAGACCCCTGGTTGATGTTCAGACTCTCTTTTCTTTATTGCGTCCCTGAGCTTCTTATTTGCACTGCATACTCTAAGAAATTCTTCCTTATCACACTGTGGACATATTAACAGATAGTAACTCTAACTTGTAGAAATCTTTTAAAGCTGTAAATTATATTAGTAGTAGTAGTCATCATATTAGTAATAGTGGTAGTAGTGATCTCCAATATTGGGCGCATACTAGAAAAATATGTTTCACGCACAGAGTATAGAAGTTTTCAGTTTAAAAATTTGTTGCTTTGTCAGACAATTTTTTTTATAAAACTATATTTAGAAGCAAGTGTGACATTTTGCTGTAATTTATGGTAGACTGATACAGTTTATTAGAAATTGGAACCTGTGTGATCTGAAGTCCTGTGCCACTCAATTCTATTTTTTGTATTAAGTAACTCAAAGAAAACATATTTTCTCTGTAATTTTCCCTGATATTAGTGCAGGGTAAGAGGATAACCTTTATTTTCAAAACTGTAAAGAGCACTGTTTACTCATTATCATGCCTTTATGCCTTTTCAGACTGTCACTCCAAAAGCAACAAGAGCTGTGACTGGCTTTGTTTAGCTCCCAAAGGCTCTGGTGGCAAATCACCCCAATAATTATAGCAGATCGGATGATGTTTACCTTTCTTTTTCTCTGGCTTTTACAGATAAGGGATCTTCTTTTAGAATATGAACAAGGCTGGGACAAAGCTCAGATTTGTCTCCACAGATTGACCTGAGTATATAAAGCCTAACTCCTTGGCAGCTGATAGAAAGTATCTTTAATTCACAAATCCTCATTAACTAGACATTAATTAAAGGGGAGAACCTAGAAGTCTGAGCATTGTCAAGGGCTTAGTACTTATTGAGTTTGTAACATCTATGCAACATACTGTTTTGGATTCAGCTAGGTCCATCTGTGGTTTGCACTTGAGGTTTTTAACATTTTCTTAAGTTATCTCAGTCAACACTGATTTTATTTGACTACATAAAAGCAATGATGTTTCTGAAATATCATTATTTGTAAAAAGCAAAGTAGAAAATTTTCTGTTGGGAGTTGGGTCACTCTAAGCTAAGTGTTATGATCTACAACCTAGGAGTATCTCCAAGTTGTTTTTTTAGATTATATAGTTACAATAAAAAAAAGTATCTCCTAAAGTCTAGTATCTTTCTTTTTGTGTTCATGTTATTTTTTATGGAAATTGTTTAATATTGTAACAGTATTTAAGCACAATCATATTTAATAATGCAGCATATCTGAATATTTGATATATTTTATTCCCACTGTGGGACTAGCAGTTGTCCCAAATATCCCCTCTTCTCTTTTTCCTGGGAGGGAGGAGCTGTTTATGGTAAAGAGTAGATTTCTCAGCCTTTCTTGTAGCTAGGGGTGGGACTGTAACTATATGAGGTAAACCAATGTCCCAAGGCAGTATCCTAGAGCCTTCTGTAAAAGGTAACTAGTGGGCACTTTTTGTCTTTTCTTCTTTCCTTCTGCTAGGAATGGGATGCAAAAACTAGATTTGTAGCTGCTGTTTTGGACCTTGAGCTCAAGCAGTACATGGTAGGGAAGGCACCTCCAAAGATCCTGAGTCCCTGAGCAGTGCCATTAAATTCACACTGGTCTGCCTTACTCCAGATTTTTTTTTTTTTCACATGAGAGAATCTAACTTTTATATGCTATAAATCACTGTTAATATGTCTATCTTACAGCTGAGTCTAATCCTCACCATTATATCCGCCAACACCTCAAGTTTCAACTCAAGACCTATATTTTCATTCAATAGATACATGTAAATTATCTACTGAACTAATTGCTAGGTTCCAGAGTTGAATTATCCATAAAGTCTTCCTATGGTACTTCTTGTCTATTTTATTGTTTCCCTATGACATTCTTCATACATATGTCAGGCTAGCCCAGGGTAGTCTCCAGAAGAAATTAAAAATGAAGATGGATTGGTTCTACTTGTATTGATCATAGTTTAGGGTAGAGACCAGCAACCTACATTTAATTAAAATGAATTAAATAAGTATTTATTTATTTATTCATTCATTCCTTAATATAGAAGGTATTGATACTTAGGGTTTATATTTTCCTCTTTGTACTCCTTTCACTGTATGCATAGATTATATATGAAATGGTTTTCTATTCATTGACTTTTAGATAGTTAGCAATTGTCCTCTTAATTTTCTCTTTGAACAATGTATTTTTCATCTTTTGATTATTTATTTATAACTATATATTGAATTAAAGTCCAGAGATAGCCTGTACTATCTTTGCTTTTTTAGTTAATTGAGGGTTTAAGGGTGGTGGTTGTTGTTTTTTGCTTCTAACTACATGATCATTTTTGTAAATGTTTAAATGGACATAAAAATATCCAGTATTCTATGGATGGAAGATTTTCTGTATTTTTGTTAGTCATAGACATTAGTTATATTTTTTGATTCCTCCTTGTCTTACTTTTTAACTTAATAGAAAAAAACTGTCTAAAACTGCCTAGTTCTCAGAGGTGTATTGGAATTTCCCACTGCAACTGCTGCATGTGTCTCAATTTCTCTTCCTAATTTTTTTTGTTCTATAATTTTAGCTGCTCTGTACTTTACTGTATACCAATTCATAACAATATACTTTTACTATCAGTTGTAACTTTTAACATTACATAAATTAATGACCTTCTTTCCCTCTTGGTGTTGTAAATGGTAAATTTCTTCTCAATAATTTAATTGTATTGTATTTTCACTTCTGATCATTTACATATTCCTGTTATCACTCTGTCCATGCCTCTTTTCCAATCTTAACTTACAATCTTATTGACACCTTGTTTTAATATACATGATATACTATATATATGTGTGTGTATATATATAATATGTAATAAGTTATATATATTTGATACACAGCATATAAACTTGTTACTTTTAAATGTGGTTACTGTATCCATATACTGTATAATATATAAATTCTATAACATAAATTCTATATCTTTATAACTATAAGTTATGTTATTATATAACTATATATATGTATAGTTATTTGGTAAACAGCATGTAAACTTGTTACTTTTAAATCCAGTCTAACAGACTCTTGAAATGGGCAAATTCAGTCTATTCCCATTTAGTCTATGACTGATACAACTGGTACCATCTTACTCCGTATAATTTTATTTATTTAAAATTATATATTTCTCTTTTCTCTTTGCTCTATTTTTGCTAATTTTATCAAATTTCTGTTCTTTCCACTCTTTACCCTTTATCTCATTTTCCCTCCCATTTTTCTGTTATTTTAAACGGACTTTTATACTATTGTTATTTGTAAATAAAATACCTACTGTTTCTCCCATAGAGACATACTCTTCACCCTTCCAAGGTGCCAAAGTTGAAGATTTTAGATAACTTACTTCTTTCCTTCCCTTTCCTTTACTGAGCCATTAAGAGTTTTACCTCCTCTTTGTGTCCTACCCCTCCTCCAAACTCCTAGGTTTTGCAATGATATTACAAATCGCCTTATTCTATGTCCTTTCAGTTTTAATAACTTTATTTAGTGATTAAATTCTGTTTTACCCAGGTGAACCATACTTACCCTTAAATGCAAGTATATTAGTATTCACTGCTCACCACCACCTGGTTTTCTGTATCTTCTCCAAATCCAAGGCCTTAGATCTAGTTTATTTGTTGGGTAGTTGGAGTATTATCTCAAGTATTTTTAAAAAATATTTATTTATTTATTTGGTTGCGTGGGGTCTTAGTTGCAGCAGGCAGGCTCCTTAGTTGTAGCATGTGGGCTCCTTAGTTGTGGCAGGTGGGCTCCTTAGTTGAGGCTCCAGGGCTCCTTAGTTGCGGCTTACCAGCTCCTTAGTTTTGGCTCCTTAGTTGTGGCATGTGAACTCACGTGGGATCTACTTCCCTGACCAGGGATTGAACCCAGGCCCTCTGCATTGGGAGCATGGAGTCTTATCCACTGCACCACCAGGGAAGTCCCCTATCTCAAGTATTTTTGTCAGGTAGTATTATGTTACTTGAACCCTGAGGTTACTGAAGTTTTGCATATCACTTTATATATTTTTTCACACTAAGATGAATCAGATCTTGACTGTTGGGTATTGGGATATAGGCCCTCCTCCCACGTTTTTCAGTAAATGCAGATGCTGTTCTACTGTTTTCAGACTTTCAGGGTTGGAGATGAAAAAGCTGAAGACAAGCTGTCCTTCCATACCACCCCAGGCTTATCAATTAGAGTTAAGTTTGGCTGTTAGTCATAGAATACCCCTTGCAAAAGTATGACATAAGATAGAATTTTATTTTTCTCCCGTAAAGAAGCCCAGAAGCTATAAACAGTTCAGGTTAGGGAGGTACAACTCAGTGTCAGAGATTTAGATTCTTCTGTTTTATTGCTTCTCTGTGCTTGACTTCCATTCCATATCAGCTCATGGTCCAAGACAAGAGCCAGAAGAAATGTGCTGAAATGACTGAAATACGGAGTGCTGCTTCCCTATAAGGACATTTCTACTTGAAACACACTTGCAAGAACATAGCTGAATGGATAGCAGGGAAATGTCTTTGTTTTGGGCAGGCTTGTACTGATGAATAATGTGGGATTCAGTTGCTGTGGAAGAAGGAGAGAGTCAACATCAGGGAATGAGCAGGTTCTGACACGTTGTAACAGTTTGTTCCTTCTGCCTGGAAGCCTAATACAGTTTTCTTTGTAGACTTTGAGGTCACAACTTCTATCAGAGTATGTCTGGGGTTTCTTTTCTCATCAGTTAGGCATATAATTTGATAAGCTACCTCAGTGAGTAAACTTACATCTTTCCAAAGCTCAGGAATATTTCCTTTCAGTATTTATTATTTATTTATTTATTTTTAAATTTTATTTCATTTTTAAAATTTATTTTTATACCTCAATGGCCAAAGTAGTCTTGATATTTCAGCTTATCTTTTTTTGTCTTTTTTTTTAGTATTTATTTTTTAAAAGTAGAGGGCAAAAACCCTTTCCATAAGTGATTATTTTTGCTTCTTTCTATTGTTTTCTGGTTCTTCTATTTCTTACGTTTCACTACTGAATTGTATTTTTTCTTTTAAGTTTATTTATAATAAATACAATATTTGCTCATAGTAAAATAAACTGTAAATAAGAATTTTAAATAAGAAGTTTTTAGGTTTTTGTTTTTTTGTTTTTTTTTTTTTTTTGCGGTATGCAGGCCCCTCACCGCTGTGGCCTCTCCCGTTGTGGAGCACAGGCTCCAGACGTGCAGGCTCAGTGGCCATGGCTCATGGGCCCAGCTGCTTCGCAGCATGTGGGATCCTCCTGGACTGGGGCACGAACCCGTGTCCCCTGCATTGGCAGGTGGACTCCAAACCACTGCACCACCAGGGAAGCCCTAATTAAGAAGTTTTTAAAAAGAATGTTTTCACTATTCTTTGCCAGTCCCACTCATAGAATTAATCAATGTTAAATTTCATGTGTATTCCGTGTATTCCATGTATAAACATATTAACATATAAGAATACACACATGAACACAAACATATACCCTTTTTACACAGATGAGAATATTCTCTTTGCTTTCTTTTTTTTAACTGAATAATACACTTTGTATTTTAATTCTTTCAATGCATTCAATTCAACTTTAGAGTCAATCAGTTTATCACCATTTCCCTATCATTTGACATTGTATTGTTTCCAGTGTTGTACTATTATACATACATTCTTCTGCATTCTTGTGCAGATGTTAGTTATATTAACTAGATAATACAGCCACTATGGAGAACAGTATGAAGGTTCCTTAAAAAACTAAAAATAGAATTACCATATGACCCAGCAGTCCCACTGCTGGGCATATACCCAGAGAAAACCGTAATTCAAAAAGACACATGCACCCCAATGTTTATTGCAGCACTATTTACAATAGCCAGGTCATGGAAGAAAACTAAATGCCCACTGACAGACGAATGGATAAAGAAGATGTGGTACATATATACAATGGAATATTACTCAGCCATGAAAAGAAACGAAATTGGGTCATTTATAGAGATGTAGATGAATCTAGAGACTGTCATGCAGAGTGAAGTCAGAAAGAGAAAAACAAATATCGCATATTAATGCATATATGTGGAACCTAGAAAAATGGTACATATGAACCGGTTTGCATGGCAGAAATTGAGACACAGATGTAGAGAACAAATGTATGGACACCAAGGGGGGAAAGCAGTGGGGGGTGGGGGTGGGGGTGTGATGGGAGATTGTGATTGACATGTATACACTGATGTGTATAAAAAGGATAACTAATAAGGACCTGCTGTATAAAAAAATAAAAGAAAATTCAAAAAAAAGTCAGCTTTTTTTTTTTTCATTATGGATATATAGTCAGTTGCCCCAACACCACTTACTGCACAATTTTCCTTTCCCCTTTTCATTCATTTAAAATACCTCCTGGAT
>NW_020174569.1:1434696-1434978 GCF_003031525.2 Neophocaena asiaeorientalis asiaeorientalis | reverse complement strand
ATATATACACATATATACACTATATATATACATATATATATATACACATATATATATATGTTTTTGTACTCTTAACAGTATTCTCTTGTGTGGTGCGTAGATCTCTATGGGGACCCTGTGGTCTTTACAGGGAATTAATGAAGAAAAATGTGGTTTCTCACTGTGCTGCATTTACTGAGACGGTGTAAAGCAGTGGAAAATAAAATAGGAGGTACCATAGCACAGAACAAAGCTGAGGCATCAAATTGTATCAGCAGTCTTTGTATTCTTCACTAATTCACT
>NW_020174569.1:1422941-1434644 GCF_003031525.2 Neophocaena asiaeorientalis asiaeorientalis | reverse complement strand
AAAAAAAAAAAAAAAAAAAATCAATGTCACTAAGAATATTTTTGATAAATCGGTAAAAATCAATACTAATTTTTAACATCTTGAAAATTACTCTATTTTTAATATTTTAAGTGACAAAATGGAAAATTCCTATAAAACATTTCTGATGCTTATGAAAGAACAGTGGTTGTCTCAAGGTAAAGGACTTGTATGGTTGAGTTTTGTGGTGTATTAGCCACTTTTTTTTATAACATCTTTATTGGAGTATAATTGCTTTACAATGTTGTGTTAGTTGCTGCTGTATAACCAAGTAAATCAGTTATATGTATACATATATCCCCATATCCCTTCTGTCTTGAGCCTCCCTCCCACCCTCCCTGTCCCACCCCTCTAGGTGGTCACAAAGCATAGAGCTTATCTCCCTGTGCTATGAAGCTGCTTCCCACTAGCTATCTGTTTCACATTTGGTAGTGTATATATGTCAGTGCTACTCTCTCACTTTATCCCAGCTTGCCCTTCCCCCTCCCATGTCCTCAAGTCCATTCTCTAGGTCTCTGTCTTTATTCCTGTCCTGCCCCTAGGTTCATCAGAACCAGTTTTTTCTTTTTGAGATTCCATATATATGTGTTAGTATATGGTATTTGTTTTTCTGTTTCTGACTTACTTCACTCTGTGTGACAGACACTAGGTCCATCCACCTCACTACAAATAACTCAATTTCGTTTCTTTTTATGGTGAATATTTTTGATAAATCGGTAAAAATCAATACTAATTTTTAACATCTTGAAAATTACTCTATTTTTAATATTTTAAGTGACAAAATGGAAAATTCCTATAAAACATTTCTGATGCTTATGAAAGAACAGTGGTTGTCTCAAGGTAAAGGACTTGTATGGTTGAGTTTTGTGGTGTATTAGCCACTTTTTTTTATAACATCTTTATTGGAGTATAATTGCTTTACAATGTTGTGTTAGTTGCTGCTGTATAACCAAGTAAATCAGTTATATGTATACATATATCCCCATATCCCTTCTGTCTTGAGCCTCCCTCCCACCCTCCCTGTCCCACCCCTCTAGGTGGTCACAAAGCATAGAGCTTATCTCCCTGTGCTATGAAGCTGCTTCCCACTAGCTATCTGTTTCACATTTGGTAGTGTATATATGTCAGTGCTACTCTCTCACTTTATCCCAGCTTGCCCTTCCCCCTCCCATGTCCTCAAGTCCATTCTCTAGGTCTCTGTCTTTATTCCTGTCCTGCCCCTAGGTTCATCAGAACCAGTTTTTTCTTTTTGAGATTCCATATATATGTGTTAGTATATGGTATTTGTTTTTCTGTTTCTGACTTACTTCACTCTGTGTGACAGACACTAGGTCCATCCACCTCACTACAAATAACTCAATTTCGTTTCTTTTTAGGGCTCAGTAATATTCCATTGTATGTATGTGCCACATCTTCTTTATCCATTCATCTGTCAATGGAGATGTAGGTGGCTTCCATGTCCTGGCTATTGTAAATAGTGCTGCAGTGAATATGGTGGTACACGTCTCTTTTTGAATTATGGTTTTCTCAAGGAATATGCCCATTAGTGGGATTGCTGGATCATATGGTAGTTCTATTTTTAGATTCTTAAGGAACCTCCATACTGCTCTTCATAGTGGCTGTATCAATTTACATTCCCACCAACACTGCAAGAGGGTTCCCTTTTCTCCACACCCTCTCAGGCATTTATTATTTGTAGATTTTTTGATGATGGCCATTCTGACTGGTGTGAAGTGATATCAAACAGCGATTTCGATTTGCATATCTATAATAATTAGTGATGTTGACCATCCTTTCATATGCCTCTTGGCCATCTCTATGTCTTCTTTGGAGAAATGTCTATTTAGGTCTTGTTCCAATTTTTTTTTTAACACCTTTTTAAGAGTATAATTGCTTTACAATGGTGTGCTAGTTTCTGCTCTGTAATAAACTGAATCAGCTATACGTATACATATATCCCCATATCTCCTCCCTCTTGTGTCTCCCTCCAATCCTCCCTATCCCACTCCTCTAGGTGGTCAAAAAACACCAAGCTGATCTCCCTATGCTAAGTGGCTGTTCTCACTAGCAATCTGTTTTACATTTGGTGGTATATATAAGTCCATGCCACTCTTGCACTTTGTCCCAGCTTACCCTTCCCCCCTCCCTGTGTCCTCAAGTCCATTCTCTAGGTCTGGGTCTTTATTCCTGTCCTGCCCCTAGGTTCATCAGAACCAGTTTTCTTTTCAGATTCCATATATATGTGTTAGCATACGGTATTTGTTTTTCTCTTTATGACTTAGCTCTGTATGACAGACTCTAGGTCCATCCACTTCACTACAAATAACTCAATTGCATTTCTTTTTATGGCTCAGTAATATTCCATTGTATATATATGCCACATCTTCTTTATCCTTTCATCTGTCGATGGACACTTAGGTTGATTCCATGTCCTGGCTATTGTAAATAGAGCTGCAATGAACATTGTGGTACATGACTTTTTGAATTATGGTTTTCTCAGGGTATATGCCCAGTAGTGGGATTGCTGGGTCATATGGTAGTTCTGTTTGTAGTTTTGAGGAACCTCCATACTCTTCTCCATAGTGGCTGTATCAATTTACATTCCCACCAGCAGTGCAAGAAGGTTCCCTTTTCTCCACACCCTCTCCAGCATTTATTGTTTGGAGAGTTTTTAATAATGGCCATTTTGACTGGTGTGAGGTGATGCCTCATTGTAGTTTTGATTTGCATTTCTCTGTGTTTAGTGATGGTGTACATCCTTTCTTGCGTTTGTTGGCAATCTGTATATCTTCATTGGAGAAATGTCTCTTTAGGTCTTCTGTCCATTTTTGGTTTGGGTTGTTTGTTTTTTTGATATTGAGCTGCATGAGCTGCTTGTAAATTTAGGAGATTAATCCTTTGTCAGTTGCTTCATTTGCAAATATTTTCTCCCATTCAGAGGGTTGTCTTTTCATCTTATTTATGGTTTCCTTTGCTTTGCAAAAGCTTTTAAGTTCCATTTGTTTGTTTTTATTTCCATTTCTCTAGTAGGGGCTCAAAAAGGATCTTGCTGTGATTTATGTCATAGAGTGTTATGCCTATGTGTTCCTTTAAGAGTTTTATAGTGTCCAGTCTTACATTTAGGTTTATAATCCATTATGAGTTTATTTTTGTGTATGGTGTTAGAAACTGTTCTACTTTCATTCTTTTACACATAGCTGTCCAGTTTTCCCAGTACCACTTATTGAAGAGGCTGTCTTCTCTCCATTGTATATTCTTGCCTCCTTTATCAAAGATAAGGTGACCATATGTGCATGGGTTTATTTCTGGCCTTTGTATCCTGTACCATTGACCTATATTTCTGTTTTAGTGCCAGTACCATGCTGTCTTGACTACTGTAGTTTTGTAGTGTACTCTGAAGTCAGGGAGCCTGATTCCTCCAGCTCTGTTTTTCTTTCTCAAGATTGCTCTGGGTATTCAAGGTCTTCTGTGTTTCCATACAAATTGTGAAAATTTTTGTTCTAGTTCTGTGAAAAATGCCATTGGTAGTTTGATAGGGATTACACTGAATCTGTAGATTACTTTGCATAATATAATCATTTTCACAATGTTGATCCTTCCAATCCAAGAAGATGGTATATCTCTCTGTGTGTTTATATCATCTTTAATTTCTTTCATCAGTGTCTTATAGTTTTCTGCATACAGGTCTTTTTTCTCCTTTGGTAGGTTTAGTCCTATGTAATTTATTCTTTTTGTTTCATTGGTAAATGAAAATTTTTCCTTAATTTCTCTTTCAGATATTTATTGTTAGTGTTTAGGAATGCAAGAGTTTTCTGTGCATTAATTTTGTATCCTGCTACTTTACCAAATTCATTGATTAGCTCTAGTAGTTTTCTGGTAGCATCTCTATTGTATCATGTCATCTGCAAACAGTGACAGTTTAACTTCTTCTTTTCCAATTTGGATTCCTTTTATTTCTTTTTCTTCTCTGATTTCCGTGGCTGAAACGTCCAAAACTATGTTGAATAATTGTGTTGAAAATGGGCAACCATTTGATGTTCCTGATCTTAGAAGAAATGGTTTCAGTTTTCCACCGTTGAGAAAGATGTTGGCTGTGGGTTTGTCATATATGGCCTTTATTATGTTGAGGTAGGTTCCCTCTATGCCTACTTTCTGGAGAGTTTTTATCATAAATGGGTGTTTAATTTTGTAGAAAGATTTTTCTACATCTGTTGAGATTATCATATGGCTTTTATCCTTCAGTTTGTTAATATGGTGTATCACATTGATAGATTTGCATATATTGAAGAATCCTTGCATTCGTGGGGAAAAACCCCACTTGATCATGGTGTATGTATGATCCTTTTAATGTGCTGTTGGATTCTGTTTGCTAGTATTTTGTTGAGGATTTTTGTATTTGTGTTGATCAGTGATATGTCCTGTAATTATCTTTTTTTGTGACATCTTTGTCTGATTTTAGTATCATGGTGGTAGTGGCCTCATAGAATGAGTTTGGGAGTTTTCCTCCCTCTGCTATATTTTAGAAGTGTTTGAGAAGAATAGGTGTTAGCACTTCTCTAAGTGTCTGATAGATTTCACCTGTGAAGCCATCTGGCCCTAGGCTTTTTTGTGTTGGAAGATTTTTAATCACAGTTTCAATTTCAGTGCTTGTGATTGTTCTGTTCATATTTTCTATTGCTTTCTGGCTGGGTCTTGGAAGGTTGTACTTTTCTAAGAATTTGTCCATTTCCTCCAGGTTGTCCATTTTACTGGCATATAGTTGCTTATTGTAATCTCTCATGATCCTTTGTATTTCTTCAGTGTCAGTTGTTACTTCTAATTCTATTGATTTGAGTCTTCTCCCTTTTTTTCTTGATGAGTCTGGTAAAGGGTTTATCAATTTTTTTTTTCTTATCAAAGAACCAGCTTTTAGTTTTATTATTGTTTGCTATTGTTTTCTTCATATTTCTTCATTTATTTCTGGCCTGATCTTTATGATTTCTTTCCTTCTGCTCACTATGGGTTTTTTTGTTCTTCTTTGTCTAATTGCTTTATGTGTAAGATTAGGTTGTTTATTTGAGGTTTTTCTTGTTTCTTGAGGTAGCCTTGCATTGGTATAAATTTCCCTTTTAGAACTGCTTTTGCTGACTCCCATATTTTGGATTGTTGTGTTTTCATTGTCATTTGTTTCTAGGTATTTTTTGATTTCCTCTTTGATTTCTTCATTGAGCTCTTGCTTCTTTAGTAACGTATTGTTTAGCCTCCATGTTTTTGTATTTTATACAGTTTTTTTTCCTTTAATTGATATGAAGTCTCATAGCGTTGTGGTCAGAAAAGACACTTGATGCGACTTCAATTTTCTTAGATTTACTGAGGCTTGATTAGTGACCCAAGGTATGATATATCCTGGAAAATACTCCATGAGCACTTGAGAAGAAAGTGTATTCTGTTGTTTTTGGTTGGGGCATCCTATAAATATCAATTAAGTCCATCTGGAGTAATGTATCATTCAAAGTTTGTATTTTCATTTTGGATGATCTGTCTAGTGGTGAAATTGGGGTGTTAAAGTCCCCTACTATTATTGTGTTACTTGATTTTCCCTTTTATGATTGTTAGAATTTGCCTTGGGTATTGAGGTGCTCCTATGTTGGGTACATAAATATTTATAATTGTTATATTTTCTTCTTGGATTGATCCCTTGATCATTATTTACTGTCCTTCTTTGTCTCTTGTAACAGTCTTTATTTTAAAGTCTATTTTGTCTGATATGAGTATTGCTACTCCTGCTTCCTTTTGATTTCCATTTGTGTGGAATATTTTTTTCCATCCGCTTACTTTCAGTCTGTATGTGTCCCTAAGTCTGAAGTGGGTCTCTTGTAGACAGCATATACATAAGGTCATTTTTGTATCCATTCAACTAGTCTGTGTCTTTTGATTGGAGCATTTACATTTAAGGTAATTATCAATAAATATGTTCCTATTACCATTTTCTTAATTGTTTGGGTTTGTTTTTTAGGTCTTTTTCTTCTTTTGTGGTTGCTGCCTAGGGAAGTTCCTTTAGCATTTATTGTAAATCTGGTTTGGTGGTGCTGAATTCTCTTAGCTTTTGCTTGTAAGTCTTTTTATTTCTCCGTCAAATCTGAATAGATCCTTGCTGGCCAGAGTAATCTTGATTGTAGGTTTTTCCCTTTCATCACTTTAAATATGTCCTGCCGCTCTCTTCCAGCTTGCAGTGTTTCTCCTGACAGATCAGCTGTTAACCTTATGGGGATTCCCTTGTATGTTATTTGTTGCTTTTCCCTTGCTGCTTTTAATATTTTTTGTTTGTATTTAATTTTTGCTAGTTTGATTATTATGTGTCTTGACATGTTTCTCTTTTGGTTTATCCTGTATGGGGCTCTCTGTGCCTCTTGGACTTGATTGACTATTTCTTTTCCCATGTTAGGGAAGTTTTCAACTATAATCTCTTCAAGTATTTCCTCAGACCCTTTCTTTTTCTGTTGTTTTTCTGGGACCCCTATAATTCGAACGTTTGTATGTTTAATGTTGTCCCAGAGCTCTCAGACTGTCCTCAATTCTTTTCATTCTTTTTTCTTTATTCCACTCTGTATTAGTTATTTCCACTCTTTTATCTTCCAGATCAGTTATCCATTCTTCTACCTCAGTTATTCCGCTATTGATTCCTTCTAGAGAATTTTTAATTTCATTTATTGTGGTGTTCTTCATTGTTTATTTGCTCTTCAGTTCTTCTAGGTCTTTGGTAAACATTTCTTGTATTTTCTCCATTTTGTTTCCAAGATTTTGGATCATCTTAATATCATTACTGTGAATTCTTTTTCAGGTAGACTGCCTATTTCCTTTTCATTTGTTTTGTCTGGTGGGTTTTTGCCTTTCTCCCTCATCTGCTGCATATTTCTCTGTCTTCTCATTTTGTTTAACTTACTGTGCTTGGGGTCTCCTTTTCGCAGCCTGCAGTTTTGTAGTTCCCATTGTTTTTGGTCTCTGCCCTCAGTGGGTGAGGTTAGTTCAGTGGCTTTTGTAGCCTTCTTGATGGAGGAGACTGGTACCTGTGTTTTCGTGGGTGGGGCTGGATCTTGTCCTTCTGGTGGGCAGGGCCACGTCCAGTGGTGTATTTTGGTGTGTCTGTGAACTTAGTATGAGATTAGGCAGCCTCTCTGCTAATGCAGGGGTGGGGGGGTTGTGTTCCTGTCTTGCTAGTTGTTTGGCATGGGGTGTCCATCACTGGAGTTTGTTGGCCATTAGGTGGAATTGATTCTTAGTGTTGATACGGAGATCTCTGGGAGAGCTCTTGCTGATTGATATTACCTGGGGCCAGGAAATCTCTTGTGGTCCAGTGACCTGGACTTGGCTCTCCCACCTCAGAGGCTCAGGCCTGACACCTGGCCAGAGCATCAAGACCCTGCCAGCCTCATGGCTTGGAAGAAAAAAAAGGGAAAAAAAACAAAATAATGAACAGTCAGAGCCGTAGGACAAATTGTAAAAGTAAAAATAAACAGGGAAAATCACACAGAGAAACATACACACACTCATAAATGGAAAACGAACAAATAACAAACAAGTAAATGAACAGTCAGAACCCTAGGACAAATAGTAAAAGTAAACCTAAACAGTCAAAATCATACAAAGAAACATACACATACACACTCACAAAAAGAGAAAAAAGGAAAAAAAATTTATTTAAAAAAATAAAATAAAAAGTAAAAAAAAAGAGAGAGCAACCAAACCAATAAGGAAATCCACCAATCATAACAAGCACTAAAAACTAAACTAAGCTAAACGTGAAAAACACAAACAAATCAGGTGTGGAAAGCGAACCCCAAGTCTACAGTTGCTCACAAAGTCCACTGCCTCAATTTTGGGAATATTTGTTGACTATTCAGGTATTCCACAGATGCAGGGTTCATCAAGTTGATTGTGGGGATTTAATCCACTGCCCCTGAGTTTGCATGGAGAAATTTCCCTTTCTCTTCTTTGTTTGCACAGCTCCTGTGGTTCAGCTTTGGTTTTGGCCCTGCCTCTGCATGTAGGCTGCCCTCAGGCATCTCTTCCCTGCCCAGACAGGAGGGGGTTAAAACAGCGACCAATTAGGGCTCTCTTGCTAACTCAGGCCAGGGATAGTGAGGGGTATGGTAGTCATAATTGGAATGCAGGGTGAGCCTGTAGTGGCAGAGGCCAGCATGACATTGTAGCAGCCCGAGGCACGCTGTGTGTTCTCCCAAGGAAGTTGTCTCTAGATCTCAGGACCCTGGCAGTGGTGTGCTGAACAGGCTCCTGAGGGGGTGTGGGTAGTGACCTGTGCTTGTACACAGGATTCTTGGTGGCAGCAGTGGCACTGTTAGTGTTTCATGCCCGTCTCTGGGGTCCAAGCTGACTGCTGCGGCTTGCGCCTGTCTCTGGAGCTCGCTTAGGCAGTGCTCTGCCTTCTGTGGGTACACGGAGCAGAAATCACCTCTTCTCGCACATACAGAAACAATGGTCTCTTGCCTCAGGCAGTTCCAGAGTTTTTCCCCGGACTCCCTCCCAACTAGCTGTGGTGCACTAGCTAGCCCCCTGCAGGCTGTGTTCACACAGCCAATCCCAGTCCTCTCCCTGGGATCTGACCTCTGAAGCCCGAGCCTCAGCTCCCAGGCCCAACCTGTCCCAGCAGGTGAGCAGAAAGCCTCTTGGGCTGGTGAGTGCCAGTTGGCACTGATCCTCTGTGCAGGAATCTCTCTGCTTTGCCCTCCGCACCTCTGTTGCTGCTCTTCTCTGTGGCTCCAAAGCTTCCCCCCTCCGTCACCCCCTGTCTCCGCCAGTGAAGGGGCTTCCTAGTGTGTGGAAACCTTTCCTCCTTCACAGCTCCCTCCCAGTGGTGCAGGTCCCATCCCTATTCTTTTGTCTCAGTTTATTCTTTTTTCTTTTGCCCTACCCAGGTACATGGGGGAGTTTCTTGCCCTTTGGGAAGTCTGAGGTCTTCTGCCAGCGTTCAGTAGCTGTTCTGTAGCAGCTGTTCCACATGTAGTTGTATTTCTGTTGTATTTGTGGGGTGGAAGGTGATCTCCACGTCTTACTTGTTCACCCTCTTGAAGGTCTCCACCACTTATTTTCATAGAATGATGTTTTTACTTAAAAGGATGATTGTTATACAAATAATGGTTATTCAGACTTGGGTATTTGGCAAATATTTTCTCAAAAATGATTGAAGTGAATTTGCCATCCCAAATAAGATACCTTAGTTATATTTATTACTAATGATAAATTTTACCTTTTCAAGAGAAAAATTAGAAGTTTGGAAAATCTGCCAACATAAGTAGTGCTGCTTCCCAGCACTTAAAGACTCTTCTGTTTGATCATATTAATATATGTGACTTGTATTATATAATGAAATATGACAACATCTGGAAGATCTGCATAACTCAGTGAATTCATATTTTCCAGATGACTAATGTATGATGCTACAAAATCATGTATGAGTAAACAATCCATTAAAAGTGCAAGATAGACCAATGGATTTTAGTCTCACAGAGTGCCAAAAGGGCATTTATATGGTTTTTGATTCTACTTTACCATCAAATGTTAGGAAACTAACACTTGTGGGGTTTTAGTTTAGTATTAAGGAAGGCTATCCACAATTATTTGAAAAGGCTATTGAAACACTCCAGACTTTATTACCAGATATCATTGTGAGGCAAGATTTTCTTCACATATTTCAAACAAAGCAATATGTTGCCACAGATTGCATGCAGAAGGTGATATAATTATCGAGACAGCTCTTTTCCACTAAAGCAGATATTAAAGACATTTGCAAAGCTATAAAGCAATTCCATTCGTTTTACTCAATTATTTTTGTTTTGAAAAATATAATTTTGTGATTAAAAATGTTCCTTATGTTAATGTCTTCAGTTTATTAATATGATTTAAAATGAGTTAATACATAATTTAACATTGTCTCAGTTTTAATTTGTACTACAATGATTATGAAAAGATATAATTCCAATAAACAAAAGCTATTTGGGGTCCTTAATAATTTTTAATAGTGTAAAGGTGTTCTAAGACCAAAAAGTTTGATAACTGCTAGTCTGTATCATAATTTCTTCTCTCAAACTTACTTTTCTCTTTCACACACACACACTCACTCTTGTTCTTTCCCCCCACCTCCAATTCCTGGACAATTCCCAATACTGTAACAGTATTCTATAACTAAATTATTGTATTAATATTATTTTTTTAATTTTTTATTTTTTTTGCGGTACGTGGGCCTCCCACCGCAGTGGCCCCTCCCACTGCGGGGCACAGGCTCCAGACGTGCAGGCCCAGCGGCCATGGCTCACGGGCCCAGCCGCTCCGTGGCACACAGGATCCTCCCAGACCGGGGCACGAACCCACGTCCCCCGCATCGGCATGTGGACCCCCAACCACTGCGCCACCAGGGAAGCCATAATATTATATTTTTAATATCTGAAACTGCTAGGCCATTTCCATAACTCTTTTTATCCTGAACTTTTTATGTTCTGAAATATTTATTTTTAAAAATCAATTTTGGTACCATATTGTGATACTCAAAGAAAACTCCGTATTTTAATTGGTAATTGGTATTTATTATATCTTAGGTTATATCTTAGAAATATCTATTACTTTAGAGAGAACATATCTCTATACAAGAACAAAATTATGTAATTTGCTTATTTATTTCAATTTTCTTTATTTGGTTACCTATAAAATTTGAAATTTAAATTGAAATAGAATCCTAGATTTCCCCATGGAAATAGTACTTATCAAATCAGTGCCCATGTTACCCTTCATCTTTTTATGAGCATATTAATAATCAGCTTATAAACTGCTTGAAATCAGGAATCATTCCATTTATTTATTTATTTACTTTTGGCTGTGTTGGGTCTTCGTTTCTGTGTGAGGGCTTTCTCTAGTCGTGGCAAGTGCGGGCCACACTTCATCGCGGTGCGCGGGCCTCTCACTATCGTGGCCTCTCTTGTTGTGGAGCACAGGCTCCAGAGGCGCAGGCTCAGTAGTTGTGGCTCACGGGCCTAGTTCCTCCATGGCATGTGGAATCTTCCCAAACCAGGGCTTTAACCCGTGTCCCCTGCATTGGCAGGCAGATTCTCAACCACTGCGCCACCAGGGAAGCCCATTCCATTTATTTTTGTGTATATTTTCTGCACAAAGTGTTGGATAAACATTTGAAATTTATTTTTATGAATTACTCAGTTTTTATTAATCTCTAGGTAACATTTTCATTTCATTCACAATTAAGGGCAAGCATGAATATATTTATACTGATATTGTAATGATTTGGAGAACTTTTTAAAGATACTTAATGTCGTTATATCATAAATTTTCATTAACATTGTATGAAAATAGCATAAATAATGGCAGTATTAAAGAATTAAAATTTTTTTTTTTTTTTGCGGTACGTGGGCCTCTCACTGTTGTGGCGTCTCCTGTTGCGGAGCACAGGCTCTGGATGCGCAGGCTCAG
Organism: Neophocaena asiaeorientalis asiaeorientalis; assembly: GCF_003031525.2. Lineage (NCBI taxonomy): Eukaryota > Metazoa > Chordata > Mammalia > Artiodactyla > Phocoenidae > Neophocaena > Neophocaena asiaeorientalis. The sequence goes on along the minus strand of NW_020174569.1, from coordinate 1,423,154 downwards.
CAGCCATGGCTCACGGGCCCAGCCACTCCGCGGCATGTGGGATCTTCCCGGACCGGGGAACGAACCCGTGTCCCCTACATCGGCAGGAGGACTCTCAAACATTGCGACACCAGGGAAGCCCAACGATTTAAATTTTGATGACCCACTCCTTAGTTGCATTTTTCTATGTTTCTTCATTTGTGTTTGACCAGAGGATTTCTTCCAGCAGTGTTT
>NW_020174569.1:1419457-1422505 GCF_003031525.2 Neophocaena asiaeorientalis asiaeorientalis | reverse complement strand
TATATATATATATATATATAAATAAAACAGCAGGGACAAGGAGAGAAATAAACTGAATCATTTTTACATACTGTTTTTTATCACTTTACAGTACTATCATGTGACTTTTATTCATGTTTTATAAGCTAAAATACACAAAATTTGAGTTGAATGCCAGTCTTTATTTCTGGTAAAATCTAAAACTGTTGTGCACAGCTGTGTTTAAAAGAATGGTATTGTTTATAATGGAATGTTTTAGATATTCAAAGTGCTTGGCAGTTTAATAGAAATGTTCTCTTTGGAAAAGTTTACACATTTTTTGAAAATAATTATTGATGTAAAGTGAATTCTAATTATCATAACAGACAAGTCATTTGTGGGCTTATTAAAGCAAAAACATAAAAAAAAACATTTTTAACAACCAGGTGTATAAAATTACACATAATTTCAATAAGCTATTATGGTAATATGCTTAAATTATCCAAATCAAATAGAAAATTTTGACTAAAATACTGAAGCATGTCCAGAAAGAAAGTGAGAACCTACCTGTAGTACCTTTACTAAGTAAATAAAAAGTGCCTTACAGGGTTTTGAAAATATGAGTGAGAATTTTAGAGTCTCAACAAAAAGAAACTAATCCATATTTTCAGTGTACTACTTATATTTAACTTCCTTTGTATTATGTTTATATTGCCCTTCACACTGGTTAAACTTGGAGGCACTCTATGCAACTGAATTAGAATTATACACACTATACAATGATGACATTGCATTTTAAACTTTTATAGTTGAATTACGTGTATAAACTTTTCTTCTTAATTTCCAATAACTTGCCAAAAATGGCACTGTAGCAGTTCTGAAAGCCAACTCTTCAAATGAATAATTGCTATTTAATTTTTCAGTGCGAAAACCAACCTAAAGTAACAATCTTTGTTGATGCTTGCTCAGATCAGGTGGACCAAAACAGCAGGAAGTGCCTCTGACAGATTCCAAGACTCAAGTGTCTTCAACGAGACTTTGAGGATTACAAATATTCAGCGACACCAAGGAGGCCGGTATTACTGTAAAGCAGAGAATGGCCTGGGGTCCCCAGCGATAAAGTCAATCAGAGTGGATGTGTACTGTAAGTAAATTTCCCAGAAATCTATAATTAGGTCTACTACAGGTTTCTTCTGTCTTAAAACTTAAGATCTTTTTTTTTTTATTATTATTGTTACATCTATTGAGAAAAACTAGGGTTTGTTCAAAAGAACAGAGTTCTATTTAGTTGAGAATGACAAGTGTATATGGTTGTGATAGCTCATTTAACATATTTCCAGAAGAAAGAATCTCCATTAGAAATTTTCATAGTTTTTATAATTAAATGATACATATTCATTATAGAACATTTAAGAACCAGATTAATAAGACAATAAATATCACTGAAAATCCAACCAATGACTGTTAGTGTTGAATGTATATACTTATTATATTTATATATAAATATGTAAATGCATATTTATATTTGTATTAAAAAATCATGCTGTACATACTGTAATTGGTTTTGTTAACTTTACCTATGTGTAATTTCTGTTATTCTTATTTTTTAAAATGCACATCATGAGCAAAGCTATTTGAATTGACTTGTGAAAGACCAAAATCTCAGTGTAGAGTCTGTTTTTGATCCAATTCTGTTGAAAGTAATCAGTACGTAGGGCAATGCTGTGCCACCTGGAATTGTTTGTTGATTTATTTTTGTTCTTGGTCTCAGTTTTCTACTTTTTGCTGTTAGCAAATATATTTAAAGTCCTCTTGGTCTCCTTACTTTCTTCCCCACCAAGACAAATTAAGGACCTACATTCAGTTTGGTCTTTTGCATAGGTTTCTATCTTTCCATTGTCTTTTTACAAGAACTTGCATTTTTTTGGTTAACTCTCTAGTGTTAGAATAAAAGGATTTTTTTAGTGATTCAGACATAAGTAACAAGTGAGGAGTTCCTGTTTTTCTACCCATCTTTCATTCTTTCCTTTTTTCTTTTCTTTCAGTCAGGGTAAGTGTTGCATAGTTGCGAAAGTGATGGGAATTATATGTGATTTATCAGATTCTGTTCTGTATCTCATGTAATTATTCAGGTGACTGAGAAGTGGGTGACAAGGCTGCATTTATGATTCACCTTCCACATTCAGGTGCTTGCGCCATTCCTGTAAAGGATGAGAGAGAAGAAGCCCATATCCAATCTTTCTAGCATTTCCTAGTCTCTAAGGCATCCCCTGGCATAACTAGGGCGTCTGTAGCCTATGTGCTGCTCTCTCCCTGTCCTTACAGGCCTTCAGGTTAGCCTTACCCCTATGCTTCCCAACAGTATAGCCTCTGGGCACCCCTCCCCTGATCAAATATTTATAGTAACATATACTTTAAAAAAATACTATGTTTAGTGTTTTTCACATATAATTTTAAATGACACTAAATTTAATTTAAATGAATTAAACACTTCTATAATATAACTTTTTAAAGTACACATCTGTGTTTTTTGTTATAGTTTTGGTCATGAAGTTTGAAAATACACAACTTCGATACCTTAGACACAATTCTAAAATCTAAAACATTCTGCAGATTGAATGGGTGTGTTTTGTTTAATTTTATTGGTGGCAACATCTAACCTGAAATGACTTGAATACAAAAATAGAAAAGATTTTCTGGTCTTTATTTACCCTACTTTGTCTGAATAATCATATGTTTTGCTCTGGAAATAATGTATTTGATTACACAGTGTTGCCACAGAGCCTGCTGGCTGTGTTATATTATACATGGTATATGTACTTTATTATCTTCCTAAAATCTGAAATATTCTGAAAAACATTCCCCTAAGGCTTTGAATAAGAGATTGTGACTTGCATTGCCACTCCAATAAGTTTGATAAAAACAATAAAATTGTATTGCTGTGTTAAAAATCTGATACAAGAGGGAAATGACATTTTTAAAGACTTTTAAAAAGAGGCTTCTCTTCTTACTGCAGAACCTTTTCAGTACTATTCTGCATTATACCCACTCTTTTTTTTTTTTTTTTTTTTTTTTTTTGTACGGGGGCCC
>NW_020174569.1:1393889-1419016 GCF_003031525.2 Neophocaena asiaeorientalis asiaeorientalis | reverse complement strand
CTTTTTACCCCCCTTTTTTTTTTTTTTTTTTTTTTTTTGCTGTACGCGGGCCTCTCACTGCTGTGGGCTCTCCTGCTGCGGAGCACAGGCTCCGGACGCACAGGCCCAGCGGCCATGGCTCACAGGCCCAGCCGCTCCGCAGCATGTGGGATCCTCCTGGACCGGGGCACGAACCCGTGTCCCCTGCATTGGCAGGCGGACTCTCAACCACTGCACCACCAGGGAAGCCCTATATCCACTCTTTTCTGTTTGTTCATATCCCTTGCTGTCCAGACTCAGTTGTGCCTCAGGATCTTAGTTCACATTGCACACTCGGGTGGAACTGACAGCACGACTCCCTCCAGTTTTCCCAAGCCCTGTTAGTCTTTTAAGGCCTGTGTTACCTTCCAAGCAGCCATGCTTGAAGGCACTAGCTCTATTCCCTTCTATGCCTCCTTTGGGATTTTTCCCACACAACCCAAACTTGACAAACATCTTGTTCTATGTAGTTTAAGTTAAATGTCATGGTGATGCATACCATAGTGAAGTACTACTTTCAGTAAGTTTCTGGTGACAAGAATTATTAGAAAGCTGTCTAAAATTACATTATTTGAGAGAATAACATGTATTCAATTATGGACTGTATAAACAAATGTGACATCTCAATAATATAAATTTTCCTGGGAATACCTTACCTTCAGCTCCAGAGAAGATTTTTTTTTTTTTGGCCATGGCTGTGCAGCATGTGGCATCTTAGTTCCCTGACCAGGGATAGAACCCACACCCCCTGAAGTTGAAGCGTGGAGTCTTAACCACTGGATCACCAGGGAAGTCCCAGAGAAGATCTTTCTTATGGGGATCTAGACATGCGTTTTAAGTAGTTATGCCTATTTTGAAAGTTTAAATAAATAAATTCCTTCACATAGTAAATTTTCAAACATGTTTTGACTGGTAAGAATACTTTAAAATTGAGACAATTAGGCCTTTTTGGGAATCCATGTTGTCCAAATATAACCTTGATTGAAAAACACAGTTTTTAAGCAACACAGTTTTTAGGCTCAAGTATGTTTTCTCTACATGAATATTTATACTTTAAAACCTGTCCTATCATTGTCAGTAGCAACATGACTAGCATATCAGTGCTGAGTTTAAACTTGGCAACCTTGACATCTAGAATTGGATTATAGTCTTAAGATTCATCTGCTACTTGGATTTTGATTTGATGTTGGACTGGTCGATTGAATAGAAATTCATTTTTATAAACCATAAACAAGTGAGCAACTTTATTTCAGGTGCTGTTGCTGTAACTACTTTTTGAAATGCTAAAACAATAGGATTAATTATTATTTTTTTTTTATGCTTGAAGTCATGGTTTTAGAATCATCAACTACACTGTAGACTTCTATTTCTTTTTCTAAACTAATTCATCAACATTGGTAGAACTTGGAGCAGAGTATAGGCATAGAATACAAAATACAAAATAATCTGCAAGTAAGGATTATATTTGCAACAACAAGCTGAGGCAAACTATGGCTTAGATTTAACAAAAATTCTAATAAATGATATTAGAATTTATCCTTGAATCCCTTGTTATAGGTTGTCTTTTAAAAATCTTCCATAAAATATGAAGTTTATAGCCATCCTGGAGAGATTTCATAATAGTAAAAATGTGTATCTCTCATTAAACCCCATGTTCTGATCATAAGTTTCTAGACTTTAGAGCTAATACCTACCTAAAATAAAATTTAGTGCTAACTCCTCATTATTTTGATAAGGAAATTTATTTTCAGAAGAGGAACCTGCTGCAATGCTGATTGATATAAAATGAGGTGATTTTATTAGATAGATATTTTGAAATATTTGTGACACTATATTAAAATTTGATCAATTTGAGAAGATTTATTAATTTAAATTAACAATTTCTTCCCACATAATTTTCTAAAATTTATTATAGTAGAAAAATTGGACCATATAGGTTTTATAAAGCAACTACCCAAATGTATTTTTTTTGGTTTTCTCTGTGTTACTATTTTGAGAAGATACAGCTATGTTTCTCAGTTTATCATGACCTATCATTTTGTTTCTTAAGAATTCTAAAAGCATTCCAAAATGAAGTATAATTCCTTTAAAAGTATATTTATAAACAAGCAGATTTCATAACCACATAACTTATTTTTTTGTAAAATCTGACCTAGTGGTTTATACAAATATTTCTGATCAAAAGCTCATCAATTACAATTCTTCTTTTGCTGGGAAATAGCTTCTGAGGGTCTGAAGACTAACAGCTATATGTTTAAGAAAAACATGTAGGATTAGTTCTACTTAAACCTGCTGTTTTCAAACATATTCATTCTTCACATCTTCTCCCTAAAACTATGCTAAAACAATAATAAAGGAATAAAACAACAGTACCAACAGCAAAACACATATCAACAGTGATAGAGGGAAAGGGAGAGGAGATGACAGGAAAACAATTTTGAAGGAAAAGAATCAGATCAGGGAATGGCCACTGCTCAGCATACTAAAGAAAACTTGAATCAAAGCTGTCAGCATGTAGGAGGACAGAACTAGGCATACTGAAATGTTATAGAATTCTTAAATAACTCAGGAATTGGAGACACCATTTAGCTCTTAGAGTGTAATTCAGTCTAAAAACAGAAGAAGTGGTTGAAGGTCTATATAAGAAGAGTTAAATACTCAGATCTCCTTTCACATTTCACACAATTCAGTGCCCAACTACCTCCCTTCTCCCACCAACTTCCTAGTCAAATCCCTGCAGAAGGCTAGAAATTTATTTTTGTGAGATGTTGAGCCTGAGAAACTTTGAACTAAGAAACATGGAATCATTGAAAACAAAAGGCAACATAGTCTTAAATCAGGGTTATTAAGTGAAAGTTTACATATTCATCACAATCCCTTTTGACACTTGGTTCTGAGAATTCCTTTCTGGTGGCATATTGGAGAATTCCTATCTAGGAAAATTGATGATCTCTGGAGAAAAGGCTATAGATCCTGACAAAAGGGTCCTTGTCGAAACAACCTCACTAATACACTCACAGTGAAGCCTACTGTTGATCAACAGAGCTACCAATAAGCTCTTTTATAACTGAGTCTTAGATGTGAGTATACCAGATAACCAAACGTTTGAGACAATCTTCTAAAAAATAAAAGAGAGAAACCAAGAAAAATAAATGGGGAAAAGAATTCAGGAAACAAGGATACTTCAGGGAGACCAACTACAAAATAAAACACAATTATTGATATTTTTAATTAGTATTCTCAGAAAAAAAGGGAAATGTTGCATTCACATAACAAGAATAGAAAAAGAGAAACAAGGAATTTTCAGAGAACATCAGTGAACTCTTAGAATACTAAAAATGTTAACATAAAAATCAATAAAAGGGATGGAGATAAAGTTGATGAAATCTTACAGAGAATAAAACAAAATTTAACAATCAAGGGATGGGAGAAGAAGGAGAAGATAAGAAGATTAGAGAAATGGTCCAGCTAATCTAACGTTTGAATAGAATTCCAAAAAGAGAAATAGAGATGAAGAATTTATTTTCTAAAAAATTAATAAAAATTTCTATCATATTTAGACATACGTTTCTAATTAAAAAGCACCCACTAGGTGTCTAGCACATAGAGTAAGCAAGATCCACACCAAAACACATCCACATGCAATTCAAACACTAGGATAAAAATGAAGATCTTAAATGTTTCCAGTGAGATTTTCATTTTTTCCAAAATGATCACATATAAAGAATTAGGAATCAAAATGGCATAATAGAAATTGGAAAGCTAAAAGACAATTGAGTAAAGCTTTTGAAATTCTGAAGGAAAACTATTTTCAAACTAGAATTTTTCTACACAACCAGACATATTTTTTTCAGGTATTGAAGAAGAAAGAAGACATTTTTAGACCTATAACATTTCCAAATTAGTTCTGCCACGTTCCCTTTCTCAGGACACTACTTTTAGGTATGTTCCACCAAAACTGATTTAAAAAATAGGAGATAAAATACCAAGCAAAATACTATGATGATAGCTGTGCCTTGGAAGTCAAGAGCAACCAAGACAGACTGAGTCTGGGAGAAGAGACTTCATGAAGGATGTCTTCGGGAGAGAGATGCAACTAGCGGGCTATCTGATGGTTTAGAGAAGGATTTTACACTTCTCATGGAAAGCTTAATAATATGGTAATGATGGGTGTATACATGATTGAGGAAACAAAATGTGAGTGTTAATAACAGAACACAAAGAAAAAGTTGTATGAAATGAAATTAATTGAAATATATTACAAGGTTTAACTCTGAAGATATACTTGGATAATGATAACAATAGCAGTTGACTTAACCATAAGTATATAAATATAAGGAATATGGGGAAGGAGGAGAGTTAGTATAAGAGAACTAAAGGCTTCTCTTCAACAGGAAGAAATCAGTAAGACAACGTGAAAATGGGAAAAAAATCTATAAAGAGCAGTTAAACATTTAGAAATACGAAGGCAAAAACCAAAACTGGTTAAGAGATGCATTTGAAAGGTTGCCTCTGGGTATTAGAAATATTTGAGGTTGTGTTTTGTATAATCATTGGCTTTCTAAACTATGTGCATCTATAATTTGATAATTTTTAATTCATAAAATATAGATTTGAAGATTTTGCCTTGGAGGTCCTTGTTATTAAACTCCTAGAAGTGAAAACTAATCCCATTCCAGATTTTATCAGAAGATTGTTGTCAATTCTAATTATATTTACACTTTTCTTTAATTCTCCATAAGAATTGATGTTCTTTGATATTTGACACCAAATCACTAAATAAAGTTGACTGAAAAGGTATCTTAAAAGAAAAGGACAGACAATAGCATAGGGAACATTGTTGCCACACTCTGACTAATTTTCCCCCCAACAGATAGAATAAAACTCTTTCACTACCATTTGTTTACTGGTGGTTTAGATGAAACATTTACAAAGTAAATTTTTACCCTTCTTCATGCCACAAATATGTGAGAGACTATTCAAAATATAGTTGCATTAAATTTTGTGAGGCTAAAAAGGAATTTATTACATAATTTGTACCTTCATTGAGTTTGAACTACTTAAAGAGACAACATGAAATATATAATTTATTTAAATGGGACACAAATGTTAAGCAAGAAAGTAAATAACATAAATGATGCCACACAATATGAATGATGTGTCAGATGGCACAGAAAATGGAAGAGTGAAATGGTACTGTGGCCTCTTATCATTAAAGAAGTAGGATTGACACTGTAGTTTGAAGGATGAGATTTGACATGCATCTGAAAACTTTTGGTGGTTTTTTGTCCTGAACTCTCTTTTTCCAGGATGTTTGTATAGCAAACAACCTTAGATATTAGAGTAAGTATCTGCCTCCAGAGCAGAAGGAAGATTTGCTTCCTGACCAGGATAATAAAGGTAATGTCTCCCTCAGGGACAAAGATTAGGTATGTTTGCTAGTAGGACCTTTTAAGATCAGAAGTTTCTTAAACTCCAAATTCCTTAGCTGTGTCACAAACTATGTACAACATTCACCTGGACTGCTCCCACATTGCTCCTATGGAAATTGAAGGAGGAGAACCTATGATGACATGAGGTTCATCTGAGACTTGGGTGATAAAGTCCTTTGCTTCTGACTCAGGAGTCTCATGTCTTCTGTGAGCTTCCATGAAGCTGTGGCAGGCTAACTTGTTAGCTAGTAAATAGAGAAAATACCCGACTCTTCAGAGTTCTTACACAGTACGTTTAAATAAACAGAAGGGAAAGCCAAATGTATTCCATAATGAGTGAGTAGTTTGAAGACACAGAAGAGAGATTAAGTGAACTGTGTTTGGGGAATAGTGACTCAAATGGTGGGTTTAGAGGAAGAATGAAAGCTTAATTTGAAAAGTGGGCTGTCATATTGTGTTGAGATTTTACTGCTAATGTTTTCAGACCATATGAATGATTATCTGCTATTTATGTGAAATATAAAATGAAGAAATTATAATTTTAGGACTTCAGAATTACTGATGAGAATCAGCATTCTCCTAATACTAATACTGCTTCATTTGACCTACGAAACAATGGCCACTCATAAGGAACTCCAATATCTGTCTTTGGAGGAAGAGAGTATATTCTACAATATATAAAAAAAAAAGTAGGTTCATAGAATTTTGAAGTCCTCGTACTAAAATATATTTGTTACCTTGAGATTCTTGAGGGCGTATAAACAATTTTTTGAGAATGTGTTTCCATAATTCTTTCACTTATTCTCAGCCATGACTGTATTGCTCACAGGGTGATAGAGGTCATACAACTTTAAAGGTTAGGGTTTGATTAAACTTATTCTTAATTCAAAAAGAAATTAGATTCAGAGATGTTAGCTTAATAAGTTTTCATCTGTGCAGACACTGTTCACACATGAGACAAATCTTTTCCAATATCCATTAAACATTTTGTAAGCCTTCTTATTTCTGAAACATACTCCCCACTTTAATTTCACTTAGGTGGATTGTTGCATTTCATTATATTCAGAACAAGCAGTGAAATTTTTTGTCCTTGTCTGTTAGATTTTTTATTACATTTTCACCTGAGAAATTAACAGGAGATTAGGATGAAATGTTATCAGTTTATTCTCAGATGCAATTTACCTGTGTTAGAATTATAAACGTCACAGTTAAAAAATATTGGCAATGAGTTGTTTGAGTTTATTTTTATTAGACCCATCAACATGACTTCTGGACAACAAAGTTTAGGTAGGAAAAATGTCTACAACGACTAATGGAAATTCTGGTAGCAAGACTACTGCCTTAAATCAATCTCATGAAACATAATTTTCTCACCACCATCCCTCCTCCCTTGGGTTGGAAGGTCTTAATGATGCTTGATATGGTAATTACAATGCTTATTAAAAATGGGTTGCTGTCATGGTAATTATCCTATTAATAAATTTCAAGACAGAATTTTGCAATTTTGTGTATCTGCAGATGAAGAATGCTTGCTTATCAGAGTTACTTACTCACGGGACACATGACCAATCTAATTCCCGAATAGTGTTAGCATTACTAATAAAAGAACTTAGTAACACACAAAAAAACCCTTTAGTGAAAACTACAATGAGTGTATAGAGACTCCCACCAGGTCAAAGACCATGTTAGCATCATGCTAAGAATGCTTAAATTCCTGTAATCTTAGACATGAATAGGCAGATAAAGATGTATATTACATTCCTTTTAAACCCATCTAATTTCTTCTCCTCAGAGTCTTAGATAAAGTGTACTTAGCTTCTGTAATATATTTTCAGCTTACAAGTTCTTTACTATTCTTTAAGTTCCTGTTCAATATTTTGTGCAACATTTGTAGATTTTTAAAAATTATGTTGCCTTTCCTAGGACTTTAAATATGCAAACATATGTCTACTCTTCCTTTCACGTGACCATTTTGTATATATGAACAAAGGCAATCTGACTCCCTGCACCTTTTTTTACTGATTCATTACTCCTATGTAATTTATTGTCGTTTGTATGAGACAGTTTCCAAACATTTTACCTTATAATGGACTCTCTTACCATGCTTAAGTTTGTCAGTATTTCCCCCCAAAAATTTAGTATAGATATCAGGTGATCCACACAGTCTAAATTGGAAGTATTATCCTTATAATCAAGAAATTTGTATTCTTGCTAATAAAATTATTTATTTTGGATTCTTTAAAAATTAAAGCAATAATATTTTTACTGTGTTGATTTGAATTGGCTTGTGGTAAGAATGTTTTTCACCTAGACATTTGAAAATTTACATTCTGTTAACATTTTTTGTGCAGTTGATTATATTGTAACCTGAAGGCAGAATCTTATATTCCTGGTTAATTTCGTTTTATTTTTATCTGTGCCTAAGTATTTTAAGATTTTAAAATATTTTTGTTGTAGAATTATATTTCCTATTTATTCATTTTATATTTTTCTATTTTGTTTAAAATATTATTTGTTTCCTAAATTTCATCAAATTCATTGCTAAAATATATCCTAGGGGCAAGACCAAGATCAACCCACTTTAATATGCTGTACTAAATACACCTCCAATTTTAGGCTATCAGTTATGACCTGTGATAGACACTTTCCAGATGTTTACCAAACCAGTGTTAATTTCCTTAATACACAGATGAACTCTATTTCCCAGTCTCTTTGTCTAGTGGGGTCATGAGACAAGTTTGGCAAGTGGAATGTGAGAGGAAGTGACATGTGCCATACTCAGGTTGAGTGTCTGAAACATCTCACACAGTTCTGTACAGAGTGTCTTGATTTATCTATCTCTCCATACAGAGGCTCCTGTAAAGTGTCTGACGACCCATTGGTTTTTGGAGCCACACAATGGAAAGACTGTGAATAACAAAAATCATCATTTATTTATTTATTTTTGGCCATGCCATGGAGCATGTGAGATCTTAGTTCCCTGACCAGGGATCAAACCCATGCCCCCTGCAGTGGAAGCATGGACTCCTAACTACTGGACCTTCAGTGAATTCCCCAGAGTCACCATGTAGAGGAAAGCTACCCAGGAGACCTATAAGAGTAGGAGAAATTGCATTGCAATTTTCATGAAAGGAAGATTTTTTGTTGTTTTTTAAGCCACTGAGGTTTTAGGGATATCTGTTATACTTATTCTAATCACTATTTTCTTGATTACTACTTCCATCTATTCTCCATTTCTACAGTGTATTTATGAAATTATAGAGAGTCTTCAAAAAAGTATTGGTCATTTTGTTCTTTTTAGCACATTTTAAGGGTCAGAAGTAAATACACTTTAACAAAAACAACCACATGAAAGAAAGAAATCCATTTATTGATTATGTGTACTAAATGGATAAAGTAGGAAAATTACTAATTTCTCAGATTCCAATTTTACAATCCCTGCCCACAGTGTAGGAAATACTCCTGGTCTAAGACTTCTCTCCCTTGGAACTCTACGTTAATATCTTCTGCAGCTGAACCAGTTTCTAGTTTGTCATTTTTCCCATTCTTTCATGAAGCAAGGGTAGGACTGTGTCTCAATGGAAGAATATAATGCCAATATGTCAGCTTCATTCTATGACTTATTTTTAGTTTTTATAATGTCTCAAATTCTATTCATCAGAAAAGAATCCAATTTTTATTTGTCTAAAGTTGCAACAACTGAAGTATGAAGTAGTTGCTATTTACTTAAGCAGACCAGTTTAATAAATTGGGTTAATCCAGTTTTACATTTTGACCTGCAGTATGTTTTAGACGAACAAGATTTAGTTTCTAAACCTAAATATTAATATAGATTTTTTAACAGGAAAAGAATATTCATCTGTGAAGGATGGTTCCTATAGCAAAACTGAAATCTGATTACCATTTTTATTCTAACCCCATGATTAATCACAGAGATAATATTTATAAAGAGTTCCTGCATGTGCAAAAGTGGAGAATATAAAAAAAAAAGATTTCTCTCAGTCATGATGTACCAAAAATACAGAATTTCACTGATCAACTATTGCAATAGAAAATGTATTGGTGACCTCTGATACCTTCTTCTTATTCTTTATTTCTGGGCACACTGGAGTGACTTCCAAATGCATGTACCTGAAAATTCTTTTCCTAGAGATTTTTTTGGTTTCCAGAGTCTACTCTGCCCGTATTCTCAGCAGGTAGAAGTTTTGAGAAATTAATGCTCACCCCTATATCTTTGAAAAAATTATTAGTGGGAGTTGGTGTACAAATACCTCAGCTACCATGGTCCTTGGATGGGATGACTCAGAGAGACTGTTTCACTGTTTCCCAGAGTTCCTCGGGAAAATTAAATTCTAATTCTTCACAATTGTCACCAGTTTAATAATGCATCATTTATATATATATATATATATTTTTTTTTCCCACACACACACTTTCCCAATACCTTATGGGTGTTTCTGGGAACACTTTTCAAATGCCCATTGTGCATTTGAGTCTTTGTCATAGAGCTTGCTTCTGGGGGAACTCAAAAAGACACATGTTGATAAAGGGAAGTATGATGATAAATTATTCTAGAATGTTAACAGTTTGATTTTAGTTTCAGGAGCCAGCTACACATCTGACTCATTTGTATTTTCATAACCTTTATCAAAAGTTATTTTGTACACAGTGAGTGTTAAAATATTGATTAGCCTGTATTTTGACTCATCTAATTTGCAATATAATTTTCATGTAATTACCCGGTATCTTTTTAAATAATAAGTTCAGGATTTTGTCCAGCATCAATTTCAAGGTATAATTTTTTTTATTTCATCTCTAGAGAAGAGGAAATCTTGAATACTCTTTTATTCTCTTCTATTGGTGAGTTTCATTTACAGTTGTCAAATTTAGTGGAACAGAATCTGAAGCATATCACTGGGTCTATAGAAGACTTAGCTCTTCTTAATTCCCCGTAAACATTGCCTGTTTCATACCTGTTCACTGCTTCTTATTCAGAGAACATAATGGAAGAGTTTCTTTGAAACCAGTTTAGCCCTATCTTTCTCAAGCTGATTGTTTCTCATTCATTACTGATCAAACACACCCTCCTAAGAGCTATTCACAGAGCACGGACTGGAATCCTTTCCTGATTCCACAGGCACAGAACCAGAGTAGCTACCAACAGCTTTCTCTCAGTTGCTCTTCACCTGTTCCTACCGCCTTTAGGTCCTTGTGCTCATTCAACCTGATTCTGAAAATCCCAAGCATTCAGAGCCTTCTGGACTGGAGGTCCCCAAAGGCTACTTCCAGTTATAGTCAGTCAGTTTGCCATGTTATTTGAGGACCCACTATATGTAAAACATTCTAACTAGAAGATATGGTGAGAGATAAAACAAAAACACAAGGCCTTTGCCCTAAAGAAGTTTATAATTAGCTGGAGATTTGAAAAATAGACATAGAAAGGAACGTGTTTGAAAAATAGACTGGTGAGTAAAATGTATATGTGTATTAAAAGTACTAGGGGAAAAGTGATATGAAATATGACATCAATTAGAAAGTCTTTCCACTAGGTATATTAAAGAATTCAAGAAAATAGGTATAATTATTAAATCAACATGCACTTAATTGCTAGGTTGTTAGGTAAAAACTATCAATTCTTGAACAAACTTATTTACTGAAAAGTAGCAATGTTTTTCACAAAAGTTGGTGACTATTCTAATGGGCAGATATGTTGATATTTTTATGTTTATTTTTACCAACAAGTTGAAACAAAATGTTTGTGTCTAAATTCAGTAAAGGTTCTTTCTCGTATCTAAAAAATTATTTAAAAGTTTTATCTGTCATTTTAAAATGGTAAATTCATTGATTAAACCAAGTAAAAGGACCTTTAGAAAACAGACCATTGGCTATGTGAGATTCCTTAGCCTAAAGTTAAATGACAGGCAGATGTTCCTGCTGAGTCAACCAGACTCAAGATTGCTATTCAGTGTTCTGATTTCCAGTTCATGGACCCTCTGAGTCTAGTTTTCTCCCTGAGATAAAGTCTACTACTATCAAATCTATATTGCATACATATTTCATTTAAAAAAGTTAGAAGCAATATAATTTGTACAAATAAAGTAGCAAATAAAATGATTTGAATCTGAAAAACATGTATGAGGATGTTTAATTAGATTTATTTCACATGTTTTTAAATCTAGCAAATTCTGAGTCTCACCAAGAGGTTAAAGTAAAAGTTTGAGTAGTAAAGTATTACAGTTGAGGCTATTATGTGACTAATACTTTCTCTGAATTTATTCAGAATGTATTACAGTCTCAAATTTATAACAGTTCCAAGAAAACCTAGTAAACTTTGCTCTGCAGCTCTGTCTATACCATGAGTCAGATGAAATAATTTGGAATATTAATTCTTGGCTAGCTTTATAAGACAAGATAGAAAGATACTCATAGATGGTAAAAAAGCAATTAGATTTATACAAGATAAGAAGCTCTTTAAAATTAAAATGACTTCTACCTCCAAATTTAAATTAAGGCAAGATTTAAAAAAATTTTTTTTCTTTTGACAATTAAAGAAAATCGTTCTTGTCAGCCTGGCCAAGGATATGACATGTGACCTTGTTTTGATACTTCATATTTTGAAAAACTTAGCTCTCTTCTCTTGATACAGGGAGAAATTAACAGTTTTTAGCATCTGTCCCATACTGGTATGGCTGCACACCACATATTAAAGTATCTGAAAAGTACGCCTACTTTCAAGCTCTTAAATTGAAAATGAAATGAAAGCATTTAAACTCTGCTAGAGTGCAGCAGTTTTGTTTGTTTTGTTTGGTTTCTGTTTTTAATTCATGGTCACTTGGGTTTGACACTAGACTTAGAATATAAAAATTCATGTTTTTTTATGAGGTAACTATGAGGCATATATGTATTCAAGACATCCAGATGGCTGTGAATGAAGTCAATTTCAGCCATTTTCAAGTGTCCAGCCCTAAGAGTTATATTCAAAATGTGGAGTGAACACATAAAGAAAGGCTTTTAGAAATCTTTTCCAATGTTCAGAATGAGCTATATTAGAGAAAGGGTAACAGATGCTGTTTTGTAATCCCACCTCCAACTGTTTTATTCCAGTCCCTCAGCGGAACCCCACACCTGCTTCCTGCAGACCTCTCCTACAACTGTAGTACTCCTCTTGAATTTATCTGCATATCATTGCCAGATCCATCTCTCTTAATTCAGGGCTCATCATAATACTTGTCACTAAAAATTCTACATTCATTCTTTATTTTCTTACTAATAAAACTCCAAATTCCTTGTGCTTGTTTTTTTTTCCTACTTTTGACATGTAATCCTTCATCCTCCCAAACCGATGTCCTCCTCACCTCGCCTCTCCTCTTTGTCTTGCTCTCTGTATTCTAGCTGACCGTGGCCCTCTCCTGCTGCTGAAGGGCCTGGGCTTACTTCTGTCTACACACTGTGTTTATAACTTTGTTTTTTTAACTTTATACCTCAAATATTTCATGGAATTACCTGCCTCTTTATGTTACATGTACAATATGCTTTGTGAATCCTCCAGGCCATTTTAAGATTCAGTTTTTAAGATTTTTAGAAAGGTTATGGTGAACATACAGTATTTTTTATAACATCACCAGTGACTCCATGATGAAAATATTAACATTCTCCAGCCCTCTCTATACCCTGAGTTATATCAAACATGAAGTGGGAGAAATGAACTTTATAAATAGCCTCAAATCATTTGAAGGCAATTGTTGTCATCAAAAGAGCTCAGGCCATGTCAGATTTTGTTTTCAAATGGGTTATGGAAAATCTTTCCTTTTTGAGAGTTTCTTATTCTTTAGAACTGTGTGGAAGAATTTGTTTAATTGTACATAAGGCACAAGGTCAATCTGTATCAATAGTTATTTTGTATGTTGACAGGTATTATATAATGATTCATGCCTATAAATTTTGTTTTTCTAAAGGCCTTGTAAACTCCTAGAGAGCAAGGATCACCTTATGTCATTATTTAGTATACTCCTGTCCAAATGACCAGCTCAATGCTGAACTTGCAGTAGGGTATAAGAAATGGGTGTTTGTGGAGGGATAGATTAATTTCGGAGATGCACCTAGAAGTAAAATCAAACTACTTGACCTGATCTCTTTCAGAATGTGTATCTGAATGTTTATCTTTCTTTAGACATGTGGCCCCTCTTTTATGACCTCCAAATTCTTAGAAATAGCCTATATAACTTAAATTCTGTGAGTCCCCATTTCCTGTCATAAATAACATTGCCAAATAATAGTAATACTATTTAAGCTCTTTATGGTTTTCCACTGCTTAAAAATTGGGTTCTGATAAATTTCCTGAGTCAAGATCCAGGCAAAGAAATGATGGCATGTGTCCGTCCGTATGTCCATTGGGAACAGATAGCAAATGGCTTGTGATTTTAAAGGCAGTTCACTGAGAGAAGACAGTATGCTGTAGTTGGAAAACTCAGTTTCTTTCCTTTATTTTCTCTGTGAGTATGAAACAACGTTTCCAATGAGAGGGTGACATCTGGAAAAAAATGCCTTTGAATAGCGTGCTTTGTGAGAGTGAAATCCTACTTCATGTGGTATTATATATAGTGGCCCATTCAGTATTCATTCAACAAACAATTCTTAAATGATGTCTGTGTGGCAGATTCTGTATGACTCTGTGTTGGTGTTTTACAAAGTCAACACAGTTCATATCATCAGAGAGAATATGATCCAAAAGAGATAGTTAAGATACTTGCTGTAGTAGCTGAAATGCTGAGCTAAGATTGAGAAATCATGGTTCCATGTTTTCTTAATGCTGGCTGTGAGACTTGGTAAATTATGAATTCAATAAAGAGACAACTTTCCTGGGTTTCATGATTTTTTTTCTTTCTAAATGAACAGATTGGACTAAAATATCTTTAATCGTCACCAAAATTTTAAATTCCTTCATTCTGAATTTTTTATAGAAAAGATGCTTCAAATTAAACAAAACATCTAGAATGAAGATTTTGAGTGTGTACTGGGGCATGGAAGAGATTAAAGCTCCACTAAACAAAAATTTACTTTTTTTTTCCTAAGAACAGTTCTGAATAATTATAATGATATTTCAGTAAACATTTTTTTAGGTACCTATTAGCCTTGGGGATATTAAAATGTATAAAGCATACTATCTGCCCACTAATAAGTTACAGCCTCTTTTGAAAGTATGAATAGATGTAAGCTCATAAACACAAAGATGTATTACAGAAGTCAGGGAAAGAAATAGTCACTAAATATTGGCATGATTAAAGGAAAGGCATGAAAGAAAGTTACAAAGATAAGACTTAGATCAGTTGAGATGGAGAAGGGAGAATATTTCTGATTGGGAGAATGGGACTGGCCAAGGGTGGATATGAAATTATGTATGGCATTCTTAGGAGAGCTTGACTGTATTACATTGGTGGGAGAGAATGATTTGGGTAAAGGTTACAGGCCAAATATTTTCTGAATATTTAGGCAGTGGCCTGGAATGTAAACTTAAATAGTTCGTTTATCATCTTGTGGGGAGTGAGGAGCCATATATGAATTGCTGAGCAAGGCCATGTGTATAGTTTGTAATGTGAAAAAAGAATTGCTGGTAGAAGTATGAAGAGAGAAAGCAAGAAAAGCCTCATTTCCTACACCTGTGACTTGGGTCACTCAATTTAAATAGCTTGTTCGAGTCTTCACAGCATGTTGGTGGCAGGAATTAGAAAGTAAATCTTTTAACTATGTGATTGGTATCATGGTGAAATTGTCTTAGAATGAAATAATATTGGTAATAAAGAAACTCTGGTAAGTTTTCCTCTTCATCATGTTATTTTTCACCAACTCAGCAAAACACTGTGAGCCTGAGCTGTTTTAAACTATTGTCAATAAGCTAATTTATTTAGTGAGAACACATTTTTGAGTTTCTACTCTTTATAAAACAATACTACGTGTGGAGAAGGTGTTACAACTAATAGGAACTTAAAAAAGAATGAGAGAGTGTATTTTTTTAAAGAACTGAAAATATAGTCTCTGTGCTCTAGTTTGGAAGAGAATGGAAAATCTGCCTGAAATGAGGTAACAGATTATTATATGGTTTGTCAATGAGTACATTAGAAGATTTATTTTTTCTTTTGTATTTCATGATTTCCTTTCCCACTGAATTTTATTTTATTTGAAGCACATGTAGACACAGAACACATATCCTCCACATAATTTAATAATTTTATAAGGTCATTTTTAATGGATTGTTGCTACTGAATTTTCTCACTCACCATAGTAAGTTCATAACCATTCAGTTCTGTCTTTCATATAGTCTCTTCTTGCAAGGTAAACATGCAGTGTTGTGCTAAAACAGGAATAAATCACTATAATTGGTCATTTTCACTACACTTGATAGAAAAAAATGAGGTGGAATGAATCTATTCAATATGCATAAAAAGTTATTAATTACTAAGCCTTTCAGTAAAGATTGTATAGCCTTTTCAAAATGTTCACTATGTATGAGTTCATTTCTAATTGCGGGGTTTTTTTAAGTATATCTTCATACTTTTCTTTTCTAAATATTATACTGTGCCAACTCTAATTTTTCCTGTTGACACCTCTCAGAACTCACCATCCTTCTAACCTTGCCAAAATGCCCCCACGTGTATTCATCTGCTTCCTTGCAACTAGACTGTGTCCTCAGGAAGTGTTGTTGGAGATGCTTCTTTCTTTCTCACAGCCCTGAAGCCACATTGTGCTTCTTATCTCGGGTTATATATCTTGATCTCTTGTGAACCTTTAAAAAAATTATAGATCCTTAGTCAATCTCCGGTTTCAAAAGTAGGTATCTGCCTCAAAGTTATGCCCTTTTCACACTCTGTCAAAATCCAAAGCTCTCCCTAAAGGTTTTTGAAAATTGCCCTAGTTTGTAGAGCTTTCTGCCTCCTGGGCTTCCCAACTTCTCTGTCTCTGTCACCATGCAGTCCTATTTTGCCCAAACAGGAAGCATGGTCCATTTGATTTCACACAAAACTCCACAACCACCAAGCCTCCAATGAACACAGTAAACTTTATTAAAACTTGCAAGCTATGATGGAGGCACATTTGCATCCCAGCAATACAAACAACTTTACCTGGACCTGGTGGAATTATTGATCTTCTTGTGTTCTCTTGGTGTATTCAGATGCTCTGTGTCTTCCTGGTGCCTTTCTCCTGGTGCCTTTCTCTTTCTTTAAGGAACAGTACAATAATCTTATCCCCATCTGCCACCAACTCCTCCCTCATGAAAAACAATATAGCCTTCTTCTGAAGCCTAATAGGCTGTCCCTCCAGTCCTTCCAGTTTCACTTTCATCTTGAACACATAATTGTATTTTCAAAAGGATGATCTCCTTGGGGGAATTAGTGTGAGATAGTAGATTATAAAATTCCTCCACCTCATTAGAGTTACATAAAGAGTATCTAGAACTCTGTAACTGCACAGTGCCTAGGCAATATCTATGATTGACTCTACTTGCTTATACTTTTTATTAATATGTATAGGTATATGTTAAGACCATAAAGGCAAACCTTTACCTTCAAGTCAAACATGACAATTGATAACTCTTTTCAAGTGTTTTAAGTACCAGAACTGGAAAGAAAAGAGTTATTTTCCAGTATTTCAAAGATTTCTCTTAACCTTGTATTTAGTTGATTATTGTTATAATAATTTTGTAGCAAGCATTTGTTCAACAATGCACTGAGAATCAATTATGTGCCACTAATCTGGGCACCACGGTCAGTCATTCTTTTTTTTTTTTTTTTTTTTGCGGTACGCGGGCCTCTCACTGTTGTGGCCTCTCCCGTTGCGGAGCACAGGCTCCAGACGCGCAGACTCAGCCATGGCTCACAGGCCCAGCCGCTCTGCGGCATTTGGGATCCTCCCGGACCGGGTCACGAACCCGTGTCCCCTGCATTGGCAGGCAGACTCTCAACCACTGTGCCACCAGGGAAGCCCAGTAGAGTGTCATTCTTATGAGTACAGACATTGAACAAAGCTGCTGGGTTCCAATCCTGGATCTACCATTGTCAATTCTGTAATGTGTGTAACCATATAATCCATATACTTTCACTCTCTGAACATCATGCTACTAATTCTGCTCATTATTATTATACCAGATATATATGGTTGTTGTAAGGAGAAAATTATTTAGGACATTTAAAGTTCCTAGATCCATGGCTGACACAAAGTCAAAGCTCAGGAAGGTCATCTCTTAGTTGCGATTAACAAGTGACATGCTAGCAGTGTAGAAGACTACAGAGTAGTTTCAAGAAGGGTGGTCATCACTGTCTCCATTTTAAACTTAATATGAATTGATGCTTCTAAAGAGGCATTTCAGTAAATTAGTGGACTACTTCCAAGGGTAGGAATTGTTCAGTGAGTTAATCTAATCACAAGAGACCATCTCCACAATTACTAGCTTTATGACCTTGGACAAATTGCTTAACCCCTTATTAAAGGGCAATAATGATATCTAGTCCATATAGCTGTTATTACCTAATTATTACAACTGCATTTACTAACATTAATCAAGTGCCTACTATTTGCTCGGCAAAGTGCTGAGCCCATTTTAAGGATTTTGCCATTTAATTCATACAACTATAATGGTTTAGTATGGTGACTGACATGGTAAGAACTCATTAAAGGATATCTAGAAGAAAAATTGTAGGAATGAAAAGAAGAGGGCTTCCCTGGTGGCACAGTGGTTGAGAGTCCGCCTGCCGATGCAGGGGACACGGGTTCGTGCCCCAGTCCGGGAAGATCCCACATGCCGCAGAGCGGCTAGGCCCGTGAGCCATGGCCGCTGAGCCTGCGCGTCCAGAGCCTGTGCTCTGCAATGGGAGAGGCTACAACAGTGAGAGGCCTGCGTACCGCAAAAAACGCCCCCCCCCAAAAAAAAAAAAAAAAAAAAAAGAAGAGGCAGTGGGATGTATCATATTGATTTTATTTGTTTATGCATAGGTACAAGAGAAGCATATAAAATCATTATATCACCGTCAATACTATTACTACTCAATAATAACAAAGATAACATTTCATAGCATTTAGTATGAATATACACTCTGTCAAGTTCATCACGTGTCAATTCATTAAATATACACACTTTTCATTTTATAGATAATGAAATTGAGTGTAAAGAAAGATAAATATAAGATATAAGACAGCAGGGGTATTTGATGTGAGTGAGATTCTGGAGGGAATAGAATAAAAAACTCAGATAGGTAACTTGAAGAAAGTCTAACTTTCTTGCTTTGTAATAACAAGGCAGGCAAGAAGGAAATAGAAAAAGATACAGATAAAGTAGGCTGGTAGTGGCTGGGAAGATGAAGTTTTGGTCTACTAAAATAAAAGGTAAGTCATTTGATGAGAATGTGGGCAGAGGCTGCGTTAGAGGTCTGAAGAAAATTCTGCATATTTGGAGCATTTGTGAGGCATGGAAATGCCATTTATTTCGAGGAAGGTGGCTTGTGAAACATCATGAAAGGCTCAGTTAGTTTGGCCTGTAGGTACACCAGGCAAGACAGAGGGAAAGAATAGGGGTCCCATGTAGGAAAAGCAACAATCTGGGTTTACAATTGCAGGGATAGACTGCCTTTTTGTATATCTCAAAGTCCAGGTAATAATCTTGTTAGAGGGTGGCTAAGGTGGAATGAAAGTTACCATCCTTTTGGTAGAGAGTAGATAAGGAATTTAGAGTTAGTGAGGACTCATGCAGCACTGATGTGGGTATTGAAATCACTGAGTTTGATGGCAGGAAACATGGTGGAGGAAGAGGTTGTAAACTAGGTATAAAAGAGTTCCTTAAGAAGTTGATGGAATGGGTAGGTTAGCAGATGATGCAATATGAATAGGAAGAGAGAAGCTGCATATATATAGTTCCCTGTGCTACACAGTAGAACCTTGTTGCTTAACCATTGTATATATAACAGTTTACATCTGCTACTCCCAAACTCCCAATCCCTCCCTCCCCGACCCTCCCTGATTTTTCTATTTGTGTAGATTTTAACTTTATTTTAAATGCAATTTTTAATTCATTATATTCCTGTACTAGGCATAGTTTCTGGATGACTGTCTATAGCTATTTGCTATAGGTCTCTGGCATTTTAGATATCCACAAATTGAAGAGAATATACAATTTACTTATAAGTTCCTTAGCTGTTTTCCTAACTTCCAACTGTCGGTTATGGACTGAAGCAAACTTTGAATCATTGTTACAATAATATTTTAAGGTTCTATCCAAGAACTTTGGAAAACTTTGTAGATATGTCTGTATTAATCATTTTCACGTGGCCCAATAAAACCAGTTCATTAAACACACCCCACAGTGAGATATAGTACAAATTCTGGTCCTTAATGTCTTCACATTTTGATAATAGGTGTTTTCAGAGACTGAAATTTTAAATTAATGTAAGGATTATAAGTGCTCTAGGGGACATAAGAATATTTCCTCTGTTCCCTAGTTAAATTGCAGTATTATTATCCTTGGACTGTTAAGCCACAATTTTGTTGAAAAGAGGATGCTTTTTGTGGTGGTTCAATAAACGTAAAAACTATTGCCAACATTGATGGAAATTTGAGAATTAAATACAGTCATCTAATCTCAAAACATAAGTAATGTGTACATGGAAAGAATACAATTTGAAGTTGAAAGAATGACAGTTTTCACCCCACTGGTTTTTTTTTTTTTTTTGCGGTACGCGGGCCTCTCACTGCTGTGGCCTCTCCCGTTGTGCAGCACAGGCTCCGGACGCGCAGGCTCAGTGGCCATGGCTCACGGGCCCCACAGCTCTGCGGCGTGTGGGATCTTCCCAGACTGGGGCACGAACCCGTGTCCCCTGCATCGGCAGGCGGACTCTCAACCACTGCACCACCAGGGAAGCCCCACCCCACTGGTTTTAAATATAATATGTACTACCTTTATTTAACCATTATACTAAGGTTTGTACTAAAATACAGGGATTGTACTTTAATGCACAGGAGAGAAAATGTGAGAGTTTGTGTCTTATATCAAACACATTCATGTCACAATCATTCCAGAATACATAAAATAAATAAGAAAGTGATAATATAAAGGAAACATGAGCAATGCATTTGGTCCCATCTCTATTTTAATAGTAAATGGCTATGGGAAGGTAATAAATTGTCTTTAAAGTCAGGTTTTCTGATGCTAGAAAAGGAACAGTGGTAATAACCTTTGCAGAGCTGTTTTGAAAGGGGGAGGGGAGAAGGAGAGAGATTGATTGATTCATCTAATTACCTGATTTCAATACTAGGGTAACTTAAACCATCTTTACCTGTGTACTATCCCTTTATCTGAATCTTCAGTTCAATACTATAGTTTTGTTGTGGTTTTCTGGTTTCTTATGAGCTGATTGCTTTACTTCATCAGACCCAAGTGTTATTTTGAAACTGTGCTTCCTAGAGAAGGCCAAGGGACCAGTTGACCTAGTTGAACAAGAACTCTTTAATAATCCCTCTTAGACAAAGGAATGATCTCAAGATAAGTATTTTTAAAAGGAACAAGAACTTCTGTGTCTGAATACTATAAAAGGGTAAAAATACATCAAAACGGACAAATTAACTGAAATTTCATATCAAGAACCAACTGATGGTTAAATTTTTGATGATTAAACTGATGATATAATAATACATAGAAAGTAAAGCTACTTTGAACACTTTTTGTAAAATTATTGGTTATTCAGCAAAAAAACAGAATATTAATGTTCTATATTCTCCTGAATAAACTTGAGCCTGGATCTTCTGAATCTGTTGTTATTCTATTAAATTAGCATTTCACATCAAATATTTAAAAACATTGTTATGTGTTGAGATTTTTTCAATTCTTTCAACTATATTAACAAAATATAATTTTGTTGTCCAGGATACAGTATAGTATAATGCAAATACAAATCTGATATGGGTTAAAAAAATATATTCTGCTCTTTATGTTAGTGGTTAATGAGCAAAATATTGCATCTAAGTCTAATTAAAATGACCAAATGATAAATATACACTAAGACTAAATTAATGGAAGTCTACTATTTAGAAGTTCATCTTTTTACTATTGTCTTCTATTTTTATAGTATGTTTAAAGTAATTTTAGGCTGAAGGGGGTAAAGAGGTACAAAGTTCCACTTGTAAAATAAATAAGTCGTGGGGATATAATGTACAACATGGTGACTACAGTCAATAATATTGTATTGTGGGAGAGGAGTCAAGATGGCAGACTAGGAGGACGTGGAATTTGTCGCTCCTGATGAGTACATCAAGAATACATCTACAAATAGAACAATTCTCATAGAGCACCTGCTGAACATTAGCAGAAGACTTTGAACACCTAAAAGGACAAGAAAAATCCCCTCACGACTGGGTAGGATGAAAGAAAGAATAAAAAAAGAACACAGGAATCAAAAAAGGGGCCAGCAACCCTAGTGGGAAGCTGAAGGTGAGGAAAGTCCCTGCACTCAGAAAAACTCTCTCACAGTGGGGAAATCAGGCTGGGACAGAAAAGGACCTTCTTGGGATCAAAGGAAAATGCAGTGGATGGTCTGTGGAAGGCAAGACAAAGTAAAAACTGCACGCATGGTCTACACCGCAGCTCTGCACATTCCAGCCTAGGTCCTGAGTCACCTGTTGCAAAGGGGGGCTGTGTGCCGGAAAGTGGGGTTTGGAGCACGGACCCAGGGAGGGGACAGCTGTTGGCTGTGAAAATACAGCCTGAAGGGACAGGAGTAAGGAGTTCCACAACTGGGAAAGTTTGTGGAAAAAGCCTGGGACACCATAGAAGCAAGGCATCATTGTTGAGTGGTATGCAAGGGGCGGAGCCACCATTACAACCCCTTTCCCAACCATCGGCTTCTTCAACCTCCACGGGCACTGGGAGAGGCTCCCATTGGAGTGGACCCACCTGCCCCTTGGGCCAGGGTCTCCTCAGCCCTTCTGGGCTCCAGAGGTCTGAGAGCTACCCATCCCAAAGCCTACTTGGGAATCAACCCTGGGTGGCCCTGCCTGGGATGAGAGTCCGCTGATGCTGGCTGGGGCTGAGTGCTAAAGTGTGGGGATGGGAGAACATATCCAGGGAGAGGAGCGCTGTTGGCTGCCTGGATACAGCAGAGGGGGCAGGATTGAGGGGATGCATGGCTAGGAATGCCCTAGAGGAAGTGTGGTCTCCCTGGAAAGCAAAGTGCCATTGTTGAGAGGCACGTGGGGGGCAGGGCCACCACCGCCCCCACACGCCAGTTCCTCCCTCTGTGGGCAGTTGGAGGGACTCCCACCAGAGCAAGCGTGCCAGTCTGTTGCAACTGCCTGCAGGTCCCCACCACTGCAGGCAACTTGCACACACCCCCATTTGTAGCCACCGTACCCCTCCCCAGCCTGAGTAAGTGTGCCCCAAGCAGCCACTGCTTTCTCTCCCTCTTGCCTGGGCAAGGAACAGATGCCTGAGGGTGGTGCACACAAAGAGATGAGGTCAAAGCCAACGCTGAGCCCCAGGGGTGGTGCAAATAGGGAAGAGGAATGGAAATCTTTCCATGCAGCTACACAAGCCTCACATTAAATCCCCAAGATCAGCTCGGTAAATCCTGCATCTGTGGAATACCTGAATAGACAATGAGTATTCCCACAATTGAGACTGATCTATCCTTCACAGCAGTGGACTTTGGGGGCAAGTACACAGGGGAGTTGGGATAGGTCAGAGTCTGAGCTGGGCCCACAGTGCCCACAGCATGTCCAGAGATCTACTTAGAGGTATTAGAAGGCTTCCTGGGGAGGCAGGGATTGGCTCCACTCATTAGACGAGTAAGGACACTGACAGTGGAGGCCCCAGGAAAATATTCTTATTACCATCATTATTTTTTTGTTTCTTTCATTTTGTTCAGTTGTTGGTGTTGTTGCTTTTACTATTTTTTATCTTCTATTTTTAATTTTAATTTAAAATTTTTTTAAAAATATATTTTTTTATATTTCTATGTTTAGTTTTTGTTGTTTTGTGGGTTTTTCTTGTTTTTGTTTTTTCTTTCTTTTTTTGATTGCTTTTATGTGTATATTTTATATTTTCTTCACTTTTTTGTTCATTTGCTTTTTATTTTTGGTTTTTGTTAGTTTATTCCTTATTGACTGTTCTCATATTTTAATTCTTTGTTCTCTTGTTTTTTTTCTCTCTTCTTTTTTCTGTGTATATGTTGTTGTTGCTGCTGTTTGTTGTTGTTTTTGCTATTTGTCTTGGGTTTTGTTTGTTTTCTTTCTTTATTTCTTTTCCTTTCTTTTCTTTCTTTTTTCTCTGGACACACTGTGTGGCTTGTGGGCTCATGGTTCCGTGGCCAGAGGTCAGGCCAGGACTTCTGGGGTGGGAGCACCAAGTCCATGATGCTGGACCTCCAGAGACTTCCCAGTCCCAGGGAATATTAATTGGTGTGTGTGCTCATGGAGGTATGCATAGCATATCAACACCAGGACCTGGCCCCACAAAACTGCCTGCAGGCTCCAGTGCTGGACACCTCACGCCAAACAACCAGAAAAAGAGAGGAACACAGTCCAACCCATCAGCAGACAGGCTGCCTAAAGTCATACTAAGCTCACAGACACCCCCAAACACACCACCTGATGTGTCCCTGCCATTCAGAGGGAAAAGACTCAGCTCCATCCACCAGCAAACATGCACCAGTCCCTCACACCAGGAAACCTACACAAGACCCTAGACCAACCTTACTCACCAGGAAGCAGACAACAGAATCAAGAGGGACTATGACCCTGCAGCCTGTGAAAAGGAGACCATAAACGCAGTGGCTTAGACAGAATGAGAGGCCAGAGAAATATGTTGCAGATGAAGGAATGAGGTAAAATCCCACAAGACAAAATAAATGAAGAGGAAATAGGCAATCTACCTGAAAAAGAATTCAGAGTAATGATAGTAAAGATGATCCAAGATCTTGGAAATAGAATGGAGGCACAGATCGAGAAGATACAAGAAATGTTTAACAAGGACCTAGAAGAACTAAAGACTGAACAATCAGTGATGAACAACAATAACTGAAATAAAAAGTACACTAGACAGAATCGATAGCAGAATAACGGAGGCAAAAGAACAGATAAGTGAGCTGGAAGACAGAATGGTGGAAATAACTGCTGAGGACCAGAATAAAGAGAAAAGAATGAAAATAAATGAGGACAGTCAGAGAGACCTCTGGGACAATATTAAACACACCAACATTTGAATTATAGGGGTCCTAGAAGAAGAAGAGAAAGAGAAAGGGCCTGAGAAAATATTTGAAAAGATTATAGTTGAAAACTTCCCTAACATGGTAAAGGAAATAGTCAATCAAGTCCAGGAAGCACAGAGAGTCCCATGCAGGCTAAAGCCAAGGAGAAACATACGGAGACACATATTAATCAAACTAACAAAAATTAAATACAAAGAAAAATGATTAAAAGCAGCAAGGGGGCTTCCCTGGTGGCACAGTGGTTGAGAGTCCACCTGCTGATGCAGGGGACACGGGTTCATGCCCTGGTCCAGGAGGATCCTACATGCTGTGGAGTGGCTGGGCCCGTGAGCCATGGCCGCTGAGCCTGCACGTCCGGAGCCTGTGCTCCGCAACGGGAGAGTCTGCGACAGTGAGAGGCCCGCATACCACAAAAAAAAAAAAAAAAAAAAAAAAA
>NW_020174569.1:1384682-1393863 GCF_003031525.2 Neophocaena asiaeorientalis asiaeorientalis | reverse complement strand
AAAAAAAAAAAAAAAAAAGACTAATGAGAATATACTGTATAGCGCAGGGAACTCTACTTAATGCACTGTGGTGACCTAAATGGGAAGGAAATCCAAAAAAGAGGGGATATATGTATATGTTTAGCTGATTCATTTTGCTGTACAGTAGAAACTAACACAACATTGTAAAGCAACTATACTCCATTAAAATTAATTTAAAAATATTGTATTGCATTTTTAAAAGTTGCTAAGAAATTAAATCGTAATAGTTCTAATCACAAGAAAAAAATTGTAACTTTGTATGGTGACAGATGGTAAATAGACTTACTGTGGTGATCATTTCACAGTGTACACAAGTAATGAATAATGTTGTATACCTGAAACTATTATAATGTTATATGTCAATGGTACCTGAATAAAAAAGTGATTTTTAAAAAAGTAACAAGTGACAAGATACTACAATGCCATTTTCAGGGCAGGAGCCACCAAGATGCACTCAAAGAAAGACAGGCACAAATTTCTCTTAGTCTATCTCACACTATGCACTGGAATAGTCACTGCCTCCCATTATTATTAACTACTAATTGCAAAAAGTTCTCAATGTCTGCCTTCTTGCACAGTTCAGATTTTAAATGAAGAGACCTCATTTATCGCACAGCTAAGGTGGTTGCTTTCTCCAATATGCTCAGTAAGATACAGGCAGTTACTCATTATCTGAGATGGCTTTTCATTTACATAAACTGTGGCACTCTGCTCCTTTGATTAACATCTAGGTTTCTCTGCCTCCTACATACTCGCTGTGTTCTCCACAGGTGGGTCCATTTTACTGTGTTTTGGCTTTGAGAAGGAAAGCTAAAATGGGTGTGTGACATTATTAAGTATTTTCTGGCTGCAGTGCATTAGATTTACCATTTAACCATGGTGTGTTCATTAATTACAAAGGATGAGCAGCAGAGGTAAAAACAAGTAGACAATTACCAACAAATCATTAGTGGGAAAATTTGGAAAGCAGTATTATTTTTAGTTTGGTAACCTCGTGTTTTCATGCACATAGAGTCATTTTCTAGTAAAGAGTTTTGGATGCAATTGAAGCAGTTAATTGACACCTTAATCAAATGAAGATGTTAACTATAGATGTGAGAATCCAAACTTTTGAAAAGATAAAATGGCCATAGATAGCCTTTTCTAATAATGGATACCATAATTAAGAATTGATGGTAAAGTTTCTAGCATTTTCTCAGTTGTTTTTAGGGATCACAAATCAATGGTTTTATTTCATTCTTGAAATGAAATAAGTGCTACTAGTTTATTTAAGGGGAGGTCTGTAAAGGATGCTTTCAAATATTTTCATAAAAGGAAGAATATTATGGCAGGTTTCTAGGGTTTTCATATTATTTTCTAATTTCTGAAGGCTTAATATAAATAGATTTCTAGTCCTTGGGAAATAAAAATACATAAGCACACACACAGATAGATATGTGTGTGTGTATATATATAAATACATACACATATATAATGTATATATAATATATATGAAATATAAAATACATGTGTATATATAAATATATATGTGACACTAGCTAAATTCATACTAAGAATATTTTTTTAACTTTTGAAAATCATTTTTTAACATTTCAGCTGAAAAACTATCCACCTTCCCTAAATCTAATATCACAGATTGTAGGGCAGATCTCAACCTGATGCATTTTGAAACAGTTACCTGAATGAGTGCCTCCTGAAAAATGGGGGAAAAAAACTACACTAACTCACCCCTAACTATATTGTTTCAAACAAGGTAGTGTAGTAAGATTGAAAACTCCAGTGTACATAGAAGTCTCCTACATTGGATTTTCTGCTATATTACTCCAGCAAGTCATAAGCTGTATTCTACTGTGGATGTGAAGAGAAAATTGATTTAGATAGTTCTGTACTGAGCCATTTTTTTCCACCACTGGAAAGATTTCTGTTGATAAATTTCATTTGTTTAAGGGGGAAAAGCAAAGAAAAATACTCCATGGTTTATATGCCATCATGATCTTCTGAACATTATGAGACTAAATGTTACATAATGTCATACAGATATGGCAGTCTTGTAGAGATGCATTTATTTTTCTTTCATAACCAAAGATAATATTTTAAGGATTGTGTCATGTCTGAGAACTTTGACCTTACATTCAAGTTGATCTGTGAAGCAGTTTATTGAATTTGCTGATGTTTATATATTTCCACCAGAGATTATGAGAAAAATTCCAAAGGACATCCGCCTTGAAAGCAGATGTGTTAATATAGTACATGTCTTGACTGCCTAATATTTCAGCCCAGAGGACAGGCAGGCCTTCCCACCCACATAATTGATTTTGACCTTGCTTGCTGTCCTGGGAAGCTGTGTATATTGCAGTCAGTGAGACTTGTTACACATTCATGCTATTTTACCACAGCAGCATTGCAAAGGGTCATTAGGTTCCAACTCCTAGATCAGCAAAGTAGCCATTTCCAGGCACTACATGAAAACAGAAAGAAGATGCTGTGCATTTCAGTTTGCTCGGGATCAACTCTAGCCTCATTTTGGATGTTATGGCAGGTCAAACTGATTTGAATTTATCATGGTCGGTTTGTTTAGTAAAGCCAGAAGCCTGAGCACTTCTGTAAGATGTTGCCACTACCGTATAGTGAAAGCTACAGATAAATGAGAGAAAGAGTTGGACTTGCTAGACAAGTGAAACTCTGGAGAAGTAATCAAAAGAGTGACATTTTACTAGGGTGTTAGAGCACAACCTCATTATTTCTTTTTATTGCTACACTGAGGTGCTTTTTAGATGTTAATTATCACCATATCAATGAGAAAGAGCACCAAATATGATTTCAAGCCTATTAAATCCATCTCCTACCTGACATGGTGATTGAAGGTTTAAATCCGTCGTCTTTGAAAGCAATGTATCTGAGCTGTGCCTCTCAGAATCAGGGTTTAAATATAAACTGAAATTCAGTAGCTATTTTTATGATTTAGGAAACAAATTTGGGCTTAAAATTAAATGATGCTTGTTTGCCTAATGGCACAGGCGTGTTTTCAGACATCATTAAACTTGCAAATCAATGATGACATTTTTGTTTAAGAGGTGATGGGGAAGAGGAAAAGTGGATGAGTTCAGACTATCTCCATGTTATATTAGGAAGAATAGAAATGACAGCTGACTCATCAGCAGCTGTGGTTGCCAGGAATAATGTTTTTTACCTATATCTAGTTATTTTGGTGAGTCTTAAAAAGAGGTAGTTGAGTCAACTCTATTCCATGGCTCTGAGGCAATAATTCCCATGCTTTCTTGTCAAGTCACTCTGGCAAGAACATTTTTCACAAAGGAGCAACAAGATGGCTTCAAACTGCTCTTGCACCTTGGGGAGTGACAGTAGCAGCAACTGACAATTATTGCTAAGCTTTAGTGTGTATTTGTGCATGTGTGTGTGTGTGTGTGTGTGAGAGAGAGAGAGACAGAGAGAGACAGAGAGAGACAGAGACAGAGACAAACAGAAAATATGCATGCCACAGGAGGATAGGGTTACAAACTCAGGATATCAGAGCTGTCGGCTCTCCTGTTCACTTGCCTATAGGTGAAAACATCTCAATCAAGTGAGCTATCTTTGGCGGCAGCAGCAGCAGAACTTCTCATTTCTAAGGCTTGCTTAGACTACGATGAAGACAGAGCCTGGTTGGGGTAGAGGAGTAGCCACAAGCGTAGGTACCACAGATTTGTGCTATTCTTACCTGAAGTTCAGTAATTTTGTGAATAAATGTTTCTCAGTAGGTTGTATGTCCTAAGTCAATTTCCGGAGTGTTGGAATGTTTGTTGCCTTCTTTGGGAGAGGATTTGTTGCTTTCCTTGCTCTGTCATGCTAAAAATTAATCTAATTATCTTTCAGAATATATCAAGAATACTTCATTTTTATTCTTTTTAACTTTACTGCTAGAAATATTTTTACATTCCCATGGTCCAGTTTATTTTCCTTTCCCAAGAATAGAGTGTTTATTTATTATTGCATAATAAATTACTCCAAACTTGGTGGCTAAAAGTAACAAACATTTATTAGCTCACAGCTTATGTATGTCAGGAATTTGATCATGGCTTAAGTAGGTCTTTGGGCTCAGAGTCTGTCACAAGGCTGTAATCAGGTTGTCAGCCAGGAGGACTGTAGCCATCTCAAGGTTTGACTGGGGGAAGATTCACTTTCAAGCTTAAATCATATGATAGTTGGCAGGCTTCATGTCCCCACCAGCTTTTCCCCAGAGATAAAAGTCCCTTGCCACATGGCAGCTCACAGCATGATAACCAGTTTCCCATAGACCAAGCAAGAAAAAGAGCAGGAGTGGACACCCAAGAAGAAAACCGCTGTCCTTGTAATTTAATCTTTGAGGTAAAATCCTGTTACCTTTGCTATATCCTGTTTATTAGAAGTGACCCACACTCAAAGGGAGAAGCTTACACAGGTCATACATACCAAAAAGAGGGGTCTTCAGGGTTCATTTTAGGAGCTGCTTACCACAAATGGTAACTAGTAACCAGAGGCTTTAGTGAAAAAAATGACAGTTTACTTAGTCATTTTTACAAAATCTCAAATGGGAAATATATTTTACCTTTATATTTTCACCTAAAGGGATTAACTTTTTATAATTTGATAGAGTATTTGGGAACATAAAAAATGTAGAGATAATAGAACAAACAACTACGTATCTACATCCTACTTTAGTAACAGCAAGGCCAATGTAGCTAAAATCCCCTATGTACCCCTGCTTTCTTAAAGATAATTGCTGGCCTGCCTTCAGTGTTCTTTTCAATATACATTTTTATAATTTTATAATATATATGCGTTATTTAACAATATATTATTGTTTTATTTGTTTAAAATCCTCATATAAATGCTCCCCTTATTTTATCTATTCATATGCTCCCAAGAATATATGTTAAAGGTTGCTGGAAAGAGCATTAATCATAACAGCAGAACAAGTAAAAAAAAAGGGAGACTACATTAACAGTAGAATGGGGGTGAAAACTGTGGTATATTTATGAAACTAAATATGATACACAGTGAAAATGAATAAACTGGAATCACATATTAACATGAATTCATCTCACAAGCCTTTAATCAAATATAGAATACCTTAAATAAATATTTTCACTCAACTAATTTTTAAGTGATTTAATGTTATTCTTAGTTACTTGTTTAGAATGTGTATAAAGAACTTTTTAATTAAATAACTAAAGGCATTATGTTATCTAATACTCTGTTGTTCTTCAGGTCACCAACTGGTTATGTGAGGTAATCAAACAGAATATTTCTGAAAATCCCAGGCAAGTGTAAACTTTAAATGACTAGTTTCAAACCTATCTTATGATTATGCTCATTGTATATGTTAGGTGTTGATAGGATCTATATGGGTACATTCGGTTTGAAGTTGGTTGCCCTGGAAACAAGTCATTCTTTCTTGGTCTTTTTTCATATATTATTCTGAATGCTTAGACAGTCGATAGATGATGTATTTGTGCCCTCCTCTTCTCACCTCATTTTTCTCTCTAATAGTTGGGAAAATTGCAGCAGCTGTGGCTAACTATTTACATTGAAAATAATAACATGCGTAAATAGGATCTTTCTAACTCTTCATTACTGGCAGCAGAAATAAGTGGGAATATTGGCCTTGTCTCATCATAGAAACAGAGCCATATCCAGAATGAGATAAAACAAATGATTATAAACTCAGAGCAAAACAAGAGAACAAATTAACAAAAGAAGGTGGTAATAATGTAATCAACAATACATGATCTTCCCAGAAGAATCAAGGGGATCCAGTAAATATATTTCTTTAGAGAAGATTGAGCTCCATCTGTTGATTTACAAATTCTAAGTAATTTGAGAAGGATTGAGTGACTGTTGGTCTCAATAACAATCAAAAGTCACCTTGTGTTTAAGGCACATCGAGATTCAGTAGAGTATTTGGTTAATAGCATGAGTTAGACCATACTATTCAAATCCATGTCTGGATTTGAAAATCATCTCAGTCACTTAAAAGTTATGCAATCATGAGAAGTTTCCTAAATGCTCTAGGACTGTTCCCTTACTTGTAATCCTCATAACCCTATAGGATTTCTGTTAGTATTAAGTGGGTTAGTATTTATAAAGCTTGTAGGACAGAAAGTAATCTATAAGCATTATATAAATATTAGCTTTTATTATCGTTAGATATACAGATTGTGTGATTTTCCAATTATTTGAAAATGGTTAATATATTACTTTTAATGAAAATAATTATATTTCTGTAATGCTCTACCCATATTGGTTATCTATATATCTATAATATCTAGTAATATTAGAATTAACTTTCTAATTAACTATAATTACTAAACAGTTTCATCAAAATGTATTGCATTGGACTCACAGCACTGCATAGGATATGAAACAAAAATTTGTCATTCTTATCCAAGTTTTGACTGTTTGCATTTGTTACATGTTTTTGTATGCATAAATCATATGTAGTATTTTTTGTGTTTCAGTAGTTACAGAAATATTGTGAAATTATATGCATTCTTTTGCAACTTAATTTTTTTATTCCACATGAATTATTTTGGAGTTATCTAAGTTAATACATGAAGATTTAGCTCACTTATTAAGCTATAGTACAATATTCTGAGTGGATAGTGATACTAAAACTTTTCTCTAAGTTTCTGCTAGGAACTAATTGAATATATGTGTAAATGTCTCTGTGTGCACATCTGTAATATTTTTTCAATGTATATATCAAGAAGTGGAATTACTTGGTCTGAGAGTGCATCTTCAACTTTACTCAGAATTGTAAAAATTTGTATCCATAATGTTGGCTGCTGTGAATAAGGCTGCAGTGACTTTGGAGGGCTGATATCTCTTTGATATACTGATTCCAATTCTTTTAGATAAATATCCAGAAGTTGGATTGCTGAATCATATAGTAGTTCTATATTTAATATTTTGAGGAGTCTCCATACTGTTTCCCATAGTGGTTGCACTATTTGGTATTTCGACCGATAGTTTACAAGGGTTTCCATTTCTCTATATCCTCAGGAATACGTTTTCCTTTGTTGTTTGATAATAACCATCCTAACATGTGTGAGGCGATACCTCATTGTGATTTGCATTTCCCTACTGATTAGTTTTATTGAGCATCTTGTCATATACCTGTTGGCCATTTGTATGTATTCTTTGGACAAAAGTCTATTCAACTTGTTAGTCCGTTTCTTAATAGAGTTTAGTTTCTTTGCTATTGAGTTGTATGAGTTGCTTACAACTGTTGGCCATTTTTATGTCTTCTTTGGACAAAAGTCTATTCAACTTGTTCATTTTTAAATAGAGTTTAGTTTCTTTGCTATTGAGTTGTATGAGTTCCTTACATATGTTGGAAATTCACTTCTTATCTAATATATAGTTTGCAAATATTTTCTCCCATTTCATAGGTTGCTTTTTCACTTTGTTCTTCGTTTCCTGTAGTGCAGATTTTTAGTTTGTTATAGTCACACTTGTTTATTTTTCCTTTTGTTGCCTGTGCTTTTGAGTCATATCAATGGAATAATTGCCAAGACCAATATCCAGAAGCATTTTCCCCATGTTTTCTTCCAGGATCTTTATAGTTTCAGGTTTTGTATTGAAGGCTTTGATCCATTTTTAATTGATTTTTCTGTATGGTTTAAGTTCAGGATCCAATTTCATTTATTTGCATGTGGCTATACAGTTTTCTCAGCACCATTTGTTTAAGAGACTATCCCTTCCTTGTTGTGTATTCTTGGTACCCTTGTTGATCAATTGATTGTGTGTTCATGGATTGATTTCTGGTCCCTCTATTTTGTTTCATCCATCTATTTCTCTGTCTTTATGGCAGTAAAATACTGTTTTAATTACTATAGCTTTGAAATATATTTTTGAAATCAGGAATGTGATGCTGCCAGCTTTGTTTTTCTTTCTAAAGATTGTTTTTGCTATTCATAGTCTTTTATGATTCCATATTAATTTTAGAATTATTTTTCTGTTTCTATAAAAAAATGCCATTGAGATATTGATAGGAGTTGTATTGAATGTGTATATCATTTGGGGTTGTATA
The DNA here is from genome assembly GCF_003031525.2 of Neophocaena asiaeorientalis asiaeorientalis. NCBI lineage: Eukaryota > Metazoa > Chordata > Mammalia > Artiodactyla > Phocoenidae > Neophocaena > Neophocaena asiaeorientalis. The sequence continues at coordinate 1,385,771 of NW_020174569.1, read as the reverse complement.
GATATTTAACAATATTAATTATTCCAATCTGTGAACATTGGATATTTTTCCATATTTTTGTGTCTTTTAAAATTTCTTCCAGTAATATTTTGTAGTTTTCAGTGTACAGTCTTTCATCTACTTAGTTTATTTCTAAGTATTTTATTCTTCTTTGTACTACTGTGAATGAGAATGTTTTCTTAATTTCCTTTTCAGATAGCTTGTTTTTAGTGTATAGAAATGCAACTGATTTTTGTATGTTGATTTTGTTTCCTGTAGCTTCATTGAATTCTGTTATTGGTTCTAAAAGTTTTTTCAATTAGTCTTTAGGGTTTTCTATATATTATGATCATGTAATCTGTAAAGAGGAACAGTTTTACTCTTTCTTTCTGAATTGTATATCTTTTATTTCTTTTCCTTGCCTAATTGCTCTGCCTGGGACTTCCAGTACTATGCTGAATAAAAGTTTTGAGAGAATGCATCCTTGCCTTGTTCCTGATCTTAGAGGAAAAGCTTCAGTTTTTGACCATTGCATATGATGTTAGCTGTGGGTTTTTAATATATATATATATATATATATAGAGAGAGAGAGAGAGAGAGAGAGATTTTTTAAATTGAACTAGAGTTGATTTCCAATGTTTCAGGTATACAGCAAGGTGATTCAGTCATATATATATGTGTATATATATATATACATATACACACACACACATATATATACATATATATATTCTTTTTCAGATTCTTTTCCGTTATAGATTATTACAAGATATTGAACATAGTTCCTTGTGCTATACGGTTGTTCCTTGTGCTACAGTAGGTTCCTTGTTTATCTGTTTTATATATAGTAGTATGTATCTGTTAATCCCAACTTCCCAATTTATCCCCCACCCCTTCCCCTTTGGTAACCATAAGTTTGTTTTCTATGAGTCCATTTCTGTTTTGTAAATAAATTCATTTGTATCATTTTCTTAGATTCCACATATAAGTGATATCATATGATATTTGTCTTTCTCTGTCTGACTTCAGTTAGTATGATAATCTCTAGGTCCATCTGTGTTGCTGCAAATGGCATTATTTCATTCATTTTTATGGCTGAGTAATATTCCA